>NC_041383.1:619859758-619895491 GCF_002162155.2 Triticum dicoccoides
GCGGCGCGCCGAGGCGGCGGCGGCAGAGACGGAGGAGCTCGGGCGGAGGCGGCAGCCGGCGGCGGCGGATCCGGGCCCCGCGGGCCTGGCGCGGGCCGCGGCGGGCTTCGGCGGGGGCGGGCGCGGCGGCGCCACGTGGCAGCGGGTGATTCGTCCGGGCGCGGTGGCGGACGCGTCCGGTCCGATCCGGACGTGTCCGGCGGCGCGGAGAGGGGTTCGTCTAGGGTTTCGTCCGGAATTTCGGGGAAGGGATCTATATATAGAGGTAGAGGGAGCTAGGAGTGTCCAAATGGGGTGCGGTTTTCGCCCACACGATCGTGATCGAACGATCGAGAGCATAGAGGGGAGTTTGATGGGTTATTGGGCTGTTTTGGAGGGGTTATTGGGCTGCAACTTAAAGGAGGCCTTTGCGGATATGCGGATAACCGTTGGAGTACCAAACGAGCTCCCAATGACCCGAACGTTCAACACCTGCACACGAAAGGAGACAAGAGGGGTGCGCAGGTGCATGTGGGAGTGTCGGATTGCGAAGCGGACAACGGGGAAAATGCTCGGATGCATGAGACGAACACGTATGCAAATGAGATGCACATGATGACATGATATGATATGCATGACATGAATGAAATGCAAACCAAAAGACAAAACCCAACCACAGAGGGAATATCATATCACATAGCCGAAAATGGCAAGAGTTGGAGTTACAAAGATGGAAAGCTACATCCGGGGTGTTACACGGCTCCTTCTCTTGTCTCGCACGGGCGCCACCCATAGTCGGCATACGGGACGTCGCGCCGTGTTCTCGGCGAGGGGGGCTTCCAGCTCAAACGCCGGCTTCGTGCCGCGCTGCGGCCGCGTCGATCAGCTGCTGGATGCGTCTAGTCATGTAGGGGAGCTCGTCGGTCCCTAGTCTGTTGAGCTCGTCAATGATTGACTGGGCGGCACATAGATTCTCGAGGGGCGTGGAATATACCGGGCGGTCCGCGCCCAGCATGCTAGCAATGGCCGCGCCGCGTTTCTTGACGGTGCCGACTCGGCTTGGCCCTTCTGGAGGCGGCGTGCCGAAGGCGGCGCGGTCGACCTCGTGCTGGTGGACTTCCGTGAGGCGTCTCATGGTGTTTATCTTCTGGCCCTCCGCGACGAGGGCAAGGCGGCGAGCCTCCAGCACCTCGGCGTCGGCATCGGCTGGAATGGGGACGGACAAGTCCTGCATCACCGCTTGCAGGGCGTCGTGGGTGTTCTCGCCGGCGGCGGCTCTGTGGCTGATGACCAGCACCTCGGTGACGGTGCTGCCACCACTGTCAGCTCGCGGGAGGGGATCGTCGAAGACAATCATGTCGGTGGGGAAGGCGTCAAGCGATGCCGTGTCCGAGTCGACAAGCATCGGGTCGGTGGAGCCGACCGACTCCAAGTCCGGGTAGGCTCGCCGGAGACGTGGAGTTGATCGAGGAGGCTGACGAGGAGGCTCTCGAGGCAGCCTGTGCCCGCGTCAGATGCGGGCTCGTCGGAGATGCAAACCTCGCCAAGGAGATTGGTGAGGCAGCTTGCCGCGCAGGCGTCGTTGGCGCTTTGCAGCGCGTCGAGGCAAGCGCCATCAGGCAAGCCGGGCTGGCTACACTCGCTGGGAGGAAAAGGGTTCCCGTCCAGAGTAGGTCTCCGGACGACGATGCACCTGGCCCCACGGTGGGCGCCAAATGTCAGGTGGTAGGTGCGACATATGCCAACGGATGGCTTATCATTGTGGGAGCCAGTAAGACATCGCCGGTGCCTGGAAGCGGGATGAGGCGAAGACATGCATGCCGACGAATCTTACCCAGCTTCGGGGCTCTCCGTCGAGATAACACCCCTACTGCTGCTCTGCGGGGTCTCAGCATGATCACTAGGTCAACAAGTAGCTACAAGATGCTCCTTGAGCTCTTCGGTGGTAGGAGGAAGAAGGGCAAGGCCAGCTCTCTCCTCTCCCGATGGTGGTGTCTAAAACTCTGTGAGATCAACCCTTTGCATGGGTGTCCCGGGGGTTTTTTATAGGCCTACCCCCCAGGGGTACAATGGTAATCCAGCTGGGTGCGGGCCTAGGCCGTCAGTGTCTACGACCGCCGTCTTCTCCGCCGGCTTCTGGGGCCCGCCCACTGGTGAGTCCTGCCGGCTGTCGGCCCGTTGGTCGACAGGCCGGTCCCACCGCATGGGGGATCTTGTCGGGGGCTGGTTACTGTGGACTCGCCTCTGATGATGAGGGTTTTGTCGAGGTAAGCATGGCTACAGTGCCGCCGCCTTGCGGGCTCCCACTGTAGCCTTACCGCGTCATATCTGCTTAATGGTGCGCGCGCCCCGAGGGGAGCAAGCCGACTACTGGAAGCCGGCCCGGCCTTGGGCCGGCTGGGGGAGGCCAGGCCGCCTTCGGATGTCTCTCTCACCGAAGGGGCCCGCCGCCTGCGGGCCGTACTGGCATCCCGTCGTGGGTGGCTTCATGATTCTCATGGCAATAGTGCCACGCCGGACGGGGGATGGTCGCCCCGTACGGCGTACTGTGGCCATGCATCTTCCGAGATTCGGGGGTGGCAGGGTTTGTTGTAGCCACGCCCCGTCCCGTCACCCTTATGGGTGATGTTCTTTAGGATGCGGCGTTCGGCCGCCTGCTTCTTGGAGTCGGCCCTTCGCGGGCCGCCTTCTGGGAGTCGGTCCTTCATGGGCCGGCTTCTTGGAGTCGGCCCGATTGTGGCATCCTCCAAAGGTTGTTTTATGGCCGGGCCGCCTTCTGCCAGCCGGCTTAGGTGATAGCCGGCCGGAGGAAGGCGGCCCTGTGTCTTAGGTGCTTCGAGGTCCAATCGGCCCGTTGTTTTTTCTGAGGGCCAAAGGGAGCCGGTTAGGCTACCCGTGGTCATTTACTCCGACAGCGGATGAAACTCTCCTCGTCTTGAAAGATTTGCAGCCCAGCACGGCTGACAAAGCATGTAGACCTCGTTTGGGTATTTCTTTTAAAAAAATAGAACCGGGCTAGCCATTTTCAGCAAGAAAAAAACACATCTGGGCTCATGATGTGGTAAACATAAATAAAACCTTGGCTAGACGGGCCATAGCCCCCGCACAGCCCCGTTGTTACCCTGATCCGTCGCTAAAACTAGTATAAATAACAACTGCTTGTTCGTCAAAAAAACTGCACGACCTGCTGGGTCCCTGGTGTGAGCCGCTCGTAGTGTAATTCTCTCTTTATTGACTACGTTGACAATGGCGTGAGCCCCAGATGTCCAACCATTAGGAGGAACCATTTTTTGGGCTTGTAATAAATAGGCACTTGCTTGCGTACTGCCTTGACGCTGGTGGGTCCCTACTGTCATCCTCTCCATGTACAGTCATCTCCTTGTTCCTCTTGGTTGTTGACGATGTTCACAATGCAAGAGGGCGGCACACCACTCACGGCGAGCGAACCAAGGCGGAGGACGATGGCGAGGCCTCGGATGGAACGAACAGGAGCCATGGATCATGCGCCGGTCCAGTCGCAGGCGGAGGGGAGTATGAGGGTTGACTGGTTCGGGTGTGGGTGCGTGTTGGGGCTGACGTCGCTGGAGAATAACAGGACGTTTGGGGGAATAGAGGGAGGGACTGGCCAACATTGGAGGGTATGGTAGGGCGGCGGAGGCGCAGCCAGCCATGGTAGGCGGGAGCAGGCGGAGCCGGCGGGGTGGTTTGGTTTGGGCGGCTGGAGGAAGAAGAAGACAAGAGATAGAAGATACATGACAGATGTTGGATGTCAATCCAACGGCTGGTAGGCAGAATCGTTTGTTGACTGGCTATTTCCTCGTGGGTCCCAAATGTCAGACTCCAAATATGTCACGGTCATGCAGCCTTTCCTATGAATATTTACAGCCCATTTGAAGTGCTAGTTCGAAATAAGTTTGTGGGTGCCGGTGAGGGCTAATCACTTGGCTTCTCTAATGCACAATGAGCTCAAGTAGCTGGCGAGAGTGATGTTATTTCCCTTGGTTGGGATTTTGTTACAATGTTTCACTCTAAATTAAACGAACGCAAGCCATTTGCCATGTTTCAAAGAAAATATGACAGTGGCAGCCGAGTTGAAAAGGGAAAGAACATCTAACTCCATCTTACAAACTATACAAAAGCCCGAGGGTTAATTTTTCATCAGGTTTACACAAAACCCAGGATGAAAAGGGAAACAACATCTAACTCCAGCACTGTTTTTGGCAGTCACGGTCAAATGGATCGGTCGGGTCCATAGAATGAACATCCTGGGTCGTAAAAATTACTGCATTATGACCACAATATGTTGTAAATAGAAGCCCGGAACGTTCAGAAGCTCTTTTGCCCACCAAAAAACTCCTTTTTTGCTCTTCAACATACACATCCATCAAAACCATGCTGCTGATAAACTTAAGCCTGATGGACAATAGTAACCTTGCATTTAGTAGAAGAATGTGACAAATCTAGTATTTGCACGGTTGGCTACATATCATTCTAGTGTTATTGTCTTCAATAGAATCTCATGAGAAGTGACAAAATCCCGATGCTTATGAATCCACCGATTGGTTATAACTTTCTTACCCTGTCTTGTTGCCTAAATAGACATGAAGATTGAAAACAGTTAAGGTCTAAAAAAGAGGGTCGAAAGAGCAATAGTTGGACGGTTAATTCTAGTACACCATATGAGGGCTTCCAATGTGCGTGAAATTATCACCTTTATATACAACTTCTCCAGACATGGAAAGCATTGCATCAAGCCAATAATGTTGTTCAGATCAAAACTATTCATTTGGATATATAAGATCTTAACAGAATCCAGCACCATTGATAGGCCATCCATGGAGAAACTCTTCATTGAGCATAGAACATAATATTAGTACAAAATGTGTACTCCAACATGATATATAACTTATGCACATAAATTTAAAATGTAGCTTATGGTTACAAGTGTAGATGATAATATAAAGTACCTGAAGATCTGTGGAGCCAAACACCATATTGAAATGAGCACGGAGATCATGTATTACACCCAAGGTCTCCAGTTTACGCGCAGAGAGGATGGTTATTTGCAACAGTGAATAACTAGAATCAAGGATCAACCTTTGAAGTGAAGGGGCGTCTTGGATGATGAGCTTCCTTCTATCAAAAGAAATTCCAATTCTTACAAGGTTAGGCGACTTTATTTGGAGACAACCGATTCTAACTGTGAAAACAAGCACCAAGCACTCCAGGGCAGGGCAACTGGAGTGGATGATGCTGTGCAATGAGGCCTCCAATATACAAACCCGCACAAGTGAAACTTTCTTGAGAAATGGGAGTCGAAGGTTAAGTACCAGATTGTCCGGTAGGTAGACAGCGCAAAGGTGGCGGTGTGGGGAGAGGAGGAAAACCGTGAGATGGACATCGGTGCTGAGGGTACAAGTACATAGCGTTCGGTATGTGGTAGGTGATTTCCAGGGGAATAGTAGAACTCAAGCAGTTGTAGTTCTATGAATTCAAGGGATTTCAGCCCGGCGTCCACCATGCAGGGCATGGTATGCTTGCTCAGGTAGCATGACAGGATGCAGAGGCTTTGAATGGAGCCCTGGTGGGAGGAGATGATGGCTCTGGGGATTTCAAAATCATTGAAGAGAGATAGCCGATGACAGTCGAGATTAAGGGGCATGGCACGCCATAGAGGGTGCCACCGAATTGAGAGGACTTGAGTGCGGCAGCAATCCTTGGTGGGGAGAAGCGAGATGATTGATACGTCCATTTTTCATCATGCTTCCATATCAATATTTATTGCATTATGGGCTGTTATTACACATTATATATCAATACTTATGGCTATTCTCTCTTATTTTACAAGGTTTACCGTCAAGAGGGGGAATGCCGGCAGCTGCAAATCTGGCTGGAAAAGGAGCAAACATTGGAAACCTATTCTGCACAGCTCCAAAAGTCCTGAAACTCCATGAAACAACTTTTTGGATTTAATAGGAATTTCTGAGCGAAAGCAATAGGCCAGAGGGGCCACACCCTGTCCAGGAGACAGGGGGCGCCCCCCCCCATAGGGCGCGCCCCCTATCTCTTGGGCCCCCTGGTGGGCCTCCAGCGTCCATCTTCTGCTATATCATCACTTTTACCCTGGAAAAAATTGTGGGCAAGCTTATAGGACGAAACTCCGCCACCACAAGGCGGAACCTTGGCGGAATCAATCTAGGGCTCTGGCAGAGCTGTTCTGGCGGGGACACTTCCCTCAGGGAGGGGGAAATCATCACCAACGTCATCATCAACGATCCTCTCATCGGGAGGGGGTCAATCTCCATTAACATCTTCACTAGCACGATCTCCTCTCAAAACCCTAGTTCATCTCTTGTATCCAATCTTGTATCAAAACCACAAATTGGTACCTGTGGGTTGCTAGTAGTGTTGATTACTCCTTGTAGTTGATGCTAATTGGTTTACTTGGAGGAAGATCATATGTTCAGATCCTTTATGCATTTTATTACTCCTCTGATTATGAACATGAATATGCTTTGTCAGTAGTTACGTTTGTTCCTGAGGACATGGGTGAAGTCTTGCTATTACTAGTCATGTGAATTTGCTATTCGTTCGATATTTTGATGAGATGTATGTTGTCTTTTCCTCTAGTGGTGTTATGTGAACGTCGAATACATGACACTTCACCATTATTTGGGCCTAGAGGAAGGCATGGGGAAGTAATAAGTAGATGATGGGTTGCTAGAGTGACAGAAGCTTAAACCCTAGTTTATGCGTTGCTTCGTTAGGGGCTGATTTGGATCCATATGTTTAATGTTGTGGTTAGGTTTACCTTAATACTTCTTTTGTAGTTGCGGATGCTTGCAATAGGGGTTAATCATAAGTGGGATGCTTGTCCAAGTTAGGGCAGTACCCAAGTACCGGTCCACCCACATATCAAATTATCAAAGTACCGAACGCGAATCATATGAACGTGATGAAAACTAGCTTGACGATAATTCCCAATGTGTCCTCGGGAGCTCCTTCCTCATTATTAGAAATTGTCCAGGCTTATCCTTTGCTACATAAAGGATTGGGCCACCTTGCTGCATTTTATTTACTTTATTTACTTGTTGCTCGTTACTATTTATCTTATCAAAAAACTATCTATTACCTACAATTTCAGTGCTTGCAGAGAAAACCTTACTGAAAACCGCTTATCATTTCCTTCTGCTCCTCGTTGGGTTCGACACTCTTACTTATCGAAAGGACTACGATAGATCCCCTACACATCTGGGTCATCAAGAATCTTTTCTAGCGCCGTTGCCGGGGAGTGTACCGCTTTTGGTGAGTGGAACTTGGTAAGGAAACATTTATATAGTGTGCTGAAATTTTCTGTTACTTCTCACTATGGAAACTAATCCTTTGAGGGGCTTGTTTGGGGTATCTTCACCCCAACAAGAAGAGCGAAGAGTTGCTCCTCAACCTACTGAACTTTATGAAAATATTTACTTTGAGATTCCTTCGGGTATGATTGAGAAACTGCTAGCTAATCCATTTGCAGGAGATGGAACATTGCATCCCGATTTACACCTTATCTTTGTGGATGAAGTTTGTGGATTGTTTAAGCTTGCAGGTATTCCCGATGATGTTGTCAAAAGGAAGGTCTTCCCTTTATCTTTGAAGGGAGATGCATTGACATGGTATAGGCTATGTGATGATACGAGATCTTGGAATTATAAGCGATTGAACTTGGAATTTCACTAGAAGTTCTATCCTATGCATCTTGTTCATCGTGATCGTAATTACATATATAATTTCAGGCCTCGCGAAGGAGAAAGCATCGCTCAAGCTTGGGGGAGGCTTAAGTCAATGTTATATTCATGCCCGAATCATGAGCTCTCTCGGGAAATGATTATTCAGAATTTTTATGCTCGGCTTTCTCTTGATAATCGCAACCTACTCGATACTTCATGTGCTGGTTCTTATATGATGAAGACTATTGATTTCAAATGGGACTTATTGGAAAGAATTAAATGCAACTCTGAAGATTGTGGTTCCGACGATGGTAAGGAGTCAGGTATGACACCTAAGTTCGATTGTGTTAAATCTTTTATGGATACCGATGCTTTCCGTGGATTTAGCGCTAAGTATGGACTGGACTCTGAGATAGTAGCTACTTTCTGTGAATCTTTTGCTACTCACGTTGATCTCCCTAAAGATAAGTGGTTTAAATATAATCCTCCTGTTGAAGTGAAAGTAGTTGCACCTATTACAGTCGAAGAAAAAACTATTACCTATAGTGATCCTATTGTTCCTACTACTTATGCTGAAAAACCTCCTTTTCCTGTTAGGATAAAAGATCATGCTAAAGCTTCGACTGTTGTTCATAAGAGTAATACTAGGACTTATACACCTCCTGAGCAAATTAATGTTGAACCTAGTATTGCTATGGTTAAAGATCTCTTGGATGAGGACTTAGATGGGCATGTTATTTCTTTCTTGGGTGAGACTGCTAATATTGCTAGACCTGATACTAAGACACGTAGACCTGTCGTAGGCATGCCTATTATTTCTGTTAAAATAGGAGATCATTGTTATGATGGCTTATGTGATATGGGTGTTAGTGCTAGTGCAATACCTTATTATCTTTATAAAGAAATTATGCATGACATTGCACCCGTTGAATTAGCAGACATTGATGTTACTATTAAGCTTGCTAATAGGGATACCATTAAACCTATTGGGATTGTTAGAGATGTTGAAGTTTTGTGTGGGAAGGTTAAATGCCCTGCTGATTTTCTTGTTCTTGGTTCCCCACAAGATGATTTTTGTCCCATTATTTTTGGTAGACCTTTCTTGAATACTACTAGTGCTAAGATTAATTATCAAAAGAATATTGTCACTCTTGGCATAGATGGTATGTCTCATGAGTTTAATTTTGCTAGGTTTAGTAGACAACCTCGTGAAAGGGAACTACCTAGCAAGGATGAAATTATTGGTCTTGCTTCCATTGTTGTTCCTCCAACTGATCCGTTGGAATAATATTTGCTAGACCATGAAAACGATATGTTTATGATGGAAAGGGAAGAAATAGATGAAGTGTTCCTTAAACAGGAACCTATGCTGAAACATAACCTTCCCGTTGAAATTCTTGGGGATCCCCCTCCACCCAAGGGTGATCCCGTGTTTGAACTCAAACCATTACCTGATAATCTTAAGTATGCTTATCTTGATGAAAAAGAAATATATCATGTTATTATTAGTTCTAACCTTTCAGAGAAAGAAGAAGAAAGATTATTGAAAACTCTGAAGAAGCACCGACCTGCTATTGGATATACTCTGGATGATCTTAAGGGAATTAGTCCCACATTATGTCAACACAAAATTTCAGTGGAGAAAGATGCCAAACCAGTTAGAGATCCTCAAAGACGATTAAATCCCGAGATGAAGGAAGTGGTAAGAAAGGAGATACTAAAGCTCCTTGAGGCAGGTATTATTTATCCCGTTGCTGATAGTGAATGGGTAAGCCCTGTCCATTGTGTCCCTAAAAAGGGAGGTATTACCATTGTTCCTAATGATAAAGATGAATTGATCCCGCAAAGAATTATTACAGGTTATAGGATGTTAATTGATTTCTGTAAGTTAAATAAAGCTACTAAGAAAGATCATTACCCTTTACCTTTTATTGATCAAATGCTAGAAAGACTATCCAAACACACACATTATTGCTTTCTAGATGGTTATTCTGGCTTCTCTCAGATACCTGTGTCAGCGAAGAATCAATTAAAAACTACTTTTACTTGCCCTTTTGGTACTTTTGCTTATAGACGTATGCCTTTTGGTTTATGTAATGCACCTGCTACCTTTCAAAGATGCATGATGGCTATATTCTCTAATTTTTGTGAAAATATTTTGTGAGGTATTCATGGATGACTTCTCAGTCTATGGATCCTCTTTTGATGATTGTTTTAGCAACCTTGATCAAGTTTTGCAGAGATGCGAAGACACTAGTCTCGTCCTGAATTGGGAAAAGTGTCACTTTATGGTTAATGAAGGCATTGTCTTGGGGCACAAGATCTCCAAGAGAGGTATTGAAGTTGATAAAGCCAAAGTTGATGCTATTGAAAAGATGCCATGTCCCAAGGATATAAAAGGTATAAGAAGTTTGCTTGGTCACATCGGTTTTTATAGGAGGTTCATTAAGGACTTTTCTAAAATCTCTAGGCCTCTGACTAATTTATTGCAAAAAGATATTCCTTTTGTCTTTGATGATGATTGTGTAGAAGCGTTTGAAGTACTTAAGAAAGCTTTGATCACTGCACCTATTGTTCAGCCACCTTATTGGAATTTACCTTTTGAAATTATGAGCGATGCTAGTGATTATGCTGTAGGTGCTGTTTTAGGGCAAAGAGTCGATAAGAAATTGAACGTTATCCAGTATGCTAGTAAGACTCTTGATACTACCCAGAGAAATTATGCTACTACTGAAAAAGTGTTCTTAGCAGTTGTGTTTGCATGTGATAAATTTAGACCTTATATTGTTGATTCCAAAGTTAATATTCACACTGATCATGCTGCTATTAAATATCTTATGGAAAAGAAAGATGCTAAGCCTAGACTCATTAGATGGGTTCTCTTGCTCCAAGAATTTGACTTGCATATTATTGATAGAAAGGGAGCTGAGAACCCTGTGGCAGATAACTTGTCTAGGTTAGAGAATGTTCTTGATGACCCACTGCCTATTAATGATAGCTTTCCTGATGAACAATTAGCGGTCATCAATGCTTCTCGTACTGCTCCTTGGTATGCTGATTATGCTAATTACATTGTTGCTAAATATATACCGCCTAGTTTCACATACCAGCAAAAGAAAAAGTTCTTTTATGATTTAAGACATTACTTCTGGGATGATCCACACCTTTATAAAGAAGGAATAGATGGTGTTATTAGACGTTGTGTGCCTGAGCATGAACAGGAACAGATTCTCCGCAAGTGCCACTCTGAATCTTATGGAGGACACCAATCTGGAGATAGAAGTGCACACAAGGTACTACAATCTGGTTTTTATTGGCCTACTCTCTTCAAAGATGCTCGTAAGTTTGTATTGTCTTGTGATGAATGTCAAAGAATAGGTAACATTAGTAGACGTCAAGAAATGCCTATGAATTATTCTCTTGTTATTGAACTGTTTGATGTTTGGGGCTTTGATTATATGGGACATTTTCCTGCCTCTAATGGTTATACACATATTTTAGTTGTTGTTGATTACGTTACTAAGTGGGTAGAAGCTATTCCAACTAGTAGTGCTGATCATAACACTTTTATTAAAATGCTTAAAGAAGTTATTTTTCCAAGGTTTGGAGTCCCTAGATATCTTATGACTGATGGTGGTTCACATTTTATTCATGGTGCTTTCCGTAAGATGCTCGCTAAGTATGATGTCAATCATAGAATAGCATCTCCTTATCATCCGCAGTCTAGTGGTCAAGTAGAGTTGAGCAATAGAGAGCTCAAATTAATTTTGCAAAAGACTGTGAATAGATCTAGAAAGAATTGGTCCAAAAAACTTGATGATGCATTATGGGCCTATAGGACTGCGTACAAAAATCCTATGGGTATGTCTCCATATAAGATGGTTTATGGAAAAGCGTGTCATTTACCTCTTAAACTTGAACATAGGGCATATTGGGCTATCAAAGAGCTCAATTATGACTTCAAACTTGCCGGTGAGAAGAGGTTATTTGATATTAGCTCACTTGATGAATGGAGAACCGAAGCATACGAGAATGCCAAGCTATTCAAGGAAAAAGTCAAACATTGGCATGATAAGAGGATACAAAAGCGTGAGTTTAACGTAGGAGATTATGTGTTATTATTCAACTCTCGTTGAAGATTTTTTGCAGGAAAACTTCTCTCAAAATGGGAAGGTCCCTACGTTATCAAGGAGGTCTATCGTTCTGGTGCTATAAAAATCAACAACTTCGAAGGCACAATTCCGAGGGTGGTAAATGGTCAAAGAATAAAACATTATATTTCAGGTAATCCTATCAATATTTAAACTAATATTATTGAAAACATAACCCCTGAGGAATACATAAGGGACACTTTTCAGACTGTTCCAGACTCCAAAAAGGTATAGGTATGTGGTACTGTAAGTAAACCGACTCCAAAACAACTCTAATGGCAATTTTTATCAGTTTTAGATTATTTAAGAATTTTAGGAAGAAAGAAGTAGTCCGAAAGGGACACGAGGCCCCCACGAGAGTGGAGGGTGTCCCCCCCCTGTAGGGCGCGCCCCCTGTCTCGTGGGCACCTCGTGTGCCTCCCGGACTACGTTTTCTTGTATGTTACGTATTTTGGTCTGTAAAAGTTCATTATATATACTCCCGAAGGTTTTGACCACCGTATCATGCAAATATCCTCTGTTTTTGTTTCGAGCTATTTCTGTTTCAGATCTAGAGCATCATGGCGTTTCCAAGCGCTCCCAAGGACAAGTTTTTCGAGAGGGTTATCAACCCCTATCTCGCGGAGGTACTCCAACACCCTCAAACCATTGAGATGCATGAGGGGGTGCTGCACATCCGCTATGTGGAGGGACCAAGGCGTACCGGGAGCGTGGATACAAAGCTCGAAGCCGTGGAGCAGGAGGTTTTCAAGTGTCAAGGGATGGTGGAGCGTGGACTCAACGCCAACCATATGATGATGACAGAGTTCACCAACAACCACAAGCTAGATGCTAAAGTCATTGGGGAAACCATCTTCAAGGTTCAAGAGAAAATCGAGCACCTCCAAGCCCAGATCTATGACCTGCAAAACCAGAACTGTGAGTATGAATATAGATTCAAGTGAATGAGTTTGGCTGCAGATTTAAGGATCCCGGAGACTCGATCATCCTTTATGATGGAGAGCCTATGCCTTGGAAGACAAACGACAAGCCTACATCATCAACAACTCCTACTTCACCACCTCCGAGGGAATAATCACATGGGTATGAGCACTCCCCTTGGCAACTGCCAAGCTTGGGGGAGGTGCCCCGGTATCGTATCACCATCACACTCCTATCTTTACCGCTTTATTTAGTTCGGTCCTTTTAGTAGTATCTTGATCTAGTAGTTTGAAGTTTTGATATCAAGTAGTTTTGAGTTCTGCTTTGTGATCTCTTTATGTAATCGAGTCCGTGTGCTATCTATAATAAAGATTAGTTTTGAGTCAAGGGCTTTGTTATGTTGCTATGTCTTGAGAAAGTAGAAAGAATAAAAGAGTTCATATTGATCTTATGGATAGTGATAACTTCACACATAGAAAGTATGAGGCATAAAAATTGTTGAGAGTTGATGAACGTAGTCTTGGTCATCGTTGCAATTAATAAGAAGTGATAAGGAAAGAGGGGTTCACATATAAATATATTATCTTGGACATCTTTTATGATTGTGAAGCACTCATTAAGTATGACATGCTAAAAGAGTTGATGTTGGGCAAGGAAGACAACGTAATGGTTCATGTTTTCCGACATCTCAGTTAAAGTATATTGTCACTGACCTTCCAAACATGTTGAGCTTGCCTATCCCCCTCATGCTAGGCAAATTCCTTGCACCAAGTAGAGATACTACTTGTGCTTCCAAATATCATTAAGCCTAGTTGTGCCATGCGAGTCCACCATACCTACCTATGGATTGAGTAAGATCTTTCAAGTAAGTTGTCATCGGTGCAAGCAATAAAAATTGCTCTCTAATTATGTATGACTTATTAGTGCGGAGAAAATAAGCTTTGTGTGAACTTGTTGTCGAAGTAATAAAAGAGATAGACTGCATAATAAAGGTCCACATACAAGGGGCAATATAAAGTGACGTTCTTTTGCACTAAGATTTCGTGCATCAACCCTAAACGTGCATGACAACCTCTGCTTCCCTCTGCGAAGGGCATATCTTCTACTTTATGTTTTTACTTTATGCTTGAGTCAAGGTGATCCTCACCTTTCCCTTTTTCATTTTATCCTTTGGCAAGCTCCTCGTGTTTGAAAGATCATGATATATATATCCAATTGGATGTAAGTTAGCATGGGCTATTATTGTTGACATCACCTAAAGGTGAATACGTTGGGAGGCAACACAAAAAGCCCCTATCTTTCTCAGTGTCCGGCTGAAACTCCATAACCACAAGTATTGCATGAGTGTTAGCAATTATAGAAGACTACAAGATAGTTGAGTATGTGAGCTTGCTGAAAAGTTCTATTGTTGACTCTTTCTGATGTTACGATAAATTGCAATTGCTTTAGTGACTGAGAGTATAGTTTGTTAGTTCCCAATGAAGTTTTTGAACCATACTTGACATTGTGAATTGCTTGTCACTTGAGCATAGGAAATCATATGACAAAATCTATATATGTTGCTATTATTAGAATGACCATGATGCCCTCATGTCCGTATCTTATTTTTATCGACACCTCTTTCTCTAAACATGTGGACATATTTTTTGATTTCGGCTTCCACTTGAGGATAAGCGAGGTCTAAGCTTGGGGGAGTTGATACATCCATTTTGCATCATGCTTTCGTATCAATATTTATTGCATTACGGGCTGTTATTACACATTATATATCAATACTTATGGCTATTCTGTCTTATTTTACAAGGTTTACCATGAAGAGGGGGAATGCCGGCAGCTGGAATTCTGGCTGGAAAAGGAGCAAACGTTGGAAACCTATTCTGCACAGCTCCAAAAGTCCTGAAACTCCACGAAACAACTTTTTGGATTTAATAAGAAGTTCTGAGCGAAAGAAATAGGCCAGGGGGCCCACACCCTGTCCAGGAGACAGGGGGCGCCCCCCCCCCTTATAGGGTGCGCCCCTATCTCCTGGGCCCCCTGGTGGGCCTCCAGCATCCATCTTCTGCTATATCATCACTTTTACACTGGAAAAATTGTGGGAAAGCTTACGGGATGAAACTCCGCCGCCACGAGGCGGAACATTGGCGGAAGCAATCTAGGGCTCTGGCAGAGCTGTTCTGCCCGGGACACTTCCCTCCGGGAGGGGGAAATCATCACCAACGTCATCATCAAGGATCCTCTCATCGGGAGGGGGTCAATCTCCATCAACATCTTCACCAGCACCATCTCCTCTGAAAACCCTAGTTCATCTGTTGTATCCAATCTTGTATCAAAACCACAAATTGGTACCTGTGGGTTGCTAGTAGTGTTGATTACTCCTTGTAGTTGATGCTAATTGGTTTACTTGGAGGAAGATCATATGTTCAGATCCTTTATGCATATTATTACTCCTCTGATTATGAATATGAATATGCTTTGTGAGTAGTTACGTTTGTTCCTGAGGACATGGGTGAAGTCTTGCTATTAGTAGTCATGTGAATTTGGTATTTGTTCGATATTTTGATAAGATGTATGTTGTCTTTTCCTCTAGTGGTGTTATGTGAACGTCGACTACATGACACTTCACCATTATTTGGGCCTAGAGGAAGGCATGGGGAAGTAATAAGTAGATGATGGGTTGCTAGAGTGACAGCAGCTTAATCCCTAGTTTATGCGTTGCTTCATTAGGGGCTGATATGGATCTATATGTTTAATGTTGTGGTTAGGTTTACCTTAATACTTCTTTTGTAGTTGTGGATGCTTGCAATAGGGGTTAATCATAAGTGGGATGCTTGTCCAAGTTAGGGCAGTACCCAAGTACCGGTCCACCCACATATCAAATTATCAAAGTACCGAACGTGAATCTTATGAACGTGATGAAAACTAGCTTGACGATAATTCCCAATGTGTCCTCGGGAGCTCCTTCCTCATTATTAGAAATTGTCCAGGCTTATCCTTTGCTACATAAAGGATTGGGCCACCTTGCTGCACTTTATTTACTTTATTTACTTGTTGCTCGTTACTATTTATCTTATCACAAAACTATCTATTACCTACAATTTCAGTGCTTGTAGAGAAAACCTTACTGAAAACCGCTTATCATTTCCTTCTGCTCCTCGTTGGGTTCGACACTCTTACTTATCGAAAGGACTACGATAGATCCCCTACACTTGTGGGTCATCAATGATCTCCCCAAGGACGGCGTCCGGGAGATTGCTGATGCGGTCCACCTGAGATTCTACAGCTTCCTGGGATCCGATGGGGGCGGGGTCGCCGCTTCTCCCCCGCTGCCGGGTGCGGGATCTACAACACGCATCGCTGAGGGAGTCCTGGATTAGGGGGTATCCGGACAGCCGGACTCTATACTTTGTCCAGACTATTGGAGCGTGAAGATACAAGACTCAAGACTCCGTCCCATGTCCGGATGGGACTCTCCTTTGCGTGGAGGACAAACTTGGTGATCCGGATATTGTATTTCCTTCCTTGTAACCGATTCCATGTAAACCCTAGCCCTCTTCGGTGTTTATATAAACTGGAGAGGTTGGTCCTTAGAAGGCCGATCACAACTACAATCATAATCATCATAGGCTAGGTTTTGGGGTTTAGCCTCTACGATCTCGTGGTAGATCTACTCTTGTACTACTCATATCATCAATATTAATCTAGAAGGAAGTAGGGTTTTACCTCCATCGAGAGAGCCCGAACCTGTGTAAACATTGTGTCCCTTGCTTCCTATTACCATCAGCCTAAGACGCACAGATCGGGACCCCCTACCCAAGATCCGCCGGTTTTGACACCGACATTAGTGCTTTCATTGAGAGTTCCTCTGTGTCGTTGCTGCAAGGCTTGATGGCGCCTTCAATCATCAACAACACGGTCCAGGGCGAGACTTTTCTCCCCGGACAGATCTTCGTGTACGGCGGCTTCGCACTGCGGGCCAATTCGCTTGGCCATCTGGAGAAGATCGATAGCTATGCCCCTGGACACTAGGTCAGGTTCGGAATCCTGAACTACACGGCCGATATCCACGGAGACTTGATCTTTGACGGAATCGGGCCTGCGCCAGGAGTGCCGGGCAGTCACGATGAGCACGGCCTAGACCTGCTGTCGGACAGTGCTCGGGATATTACCCCTGCAGTAGTCCTGGACCTAAATCCGGAGCAGACCGTGTGGCCCAAGGACGGGTGGATGGACCCCGCCCCGCAGGCCGCACGCCCATCGGCGGTGGAGCCGAACACAGGCCTCACCTCTAAGGAAGCCTGTGACTCCGGACCCCCGGGCTCGTATCTGGTTGTAGGTTCCAGTCCGCACGCTCCCGAGCCCGCCGAACCTGGTTGGGCTCCAGTAATGGAGTTTACCGCCGCAGATATCTTCCAGCACTCGCCCTTTGGCGATATGTTGAACTCATTAAAGTCCCTCTCTCTAATAGGAGACTCTCGGCCGAACTATGTCCGGCTCGAGTGGGAAGCAGGCGATGAAGGAATTCGTTGCCGACCCACCACCCACTTCATTGCCACGGTTGATGATTTAACCGACATGCTTGACTTCGACTGCGAAGGCATCGACGGTATGGACGACGATGCAGGAGAAGAATCAGAATCTCTGGGGCGCTGGACTACCACCTCGTCACATGATATATACATGGTGGATACACCCAAGGAGGACGACGACGACAATCCGGAAGATAAAACCCCCGGGCAAAAGCCAAAACGACGGCGCAGACACCGTTCAAAGTCCAGCAACAGTAAAAATAGCGACAAGAGCGCCAGAAAGATTGACATACCAGTCAACTCCGAAGGCAACAACGACCACATGGACCCGATGATGGAGCAGGATGAGCCAGGTCACGCCGAACCCATCTCGAAGGAGACGCCCAATCACAATGATCCCGAGGGACGATTTCATCAAACCGCCCCAGGACAAGAACACAGTCCGGACGATGATGCATTCATCATCCCGGAAAAACACGCGGAACAAGATAACCTCCACAGAAGGCTTATGGCCACAGCGAGAAGTCTAAAGAAGCTGAAGCAACAGCTAAAAGCCGCACAGGAAACGCTCAATTGCAGATGGAATAAAGTGCTAGACACTAAAGAAAGATACGGCGATGATCGCCATACAAAGAGCTACCCAAAATGCAAGCTATTGCCAGAATTCGATGACGAGGCCGTTCCACCAAAGAATAACACTACCAGGAGGCCAGACGTACCACTTCATAACCGCAACAGAGCGGCTACCGACACCGCGCACGATCTACGTGAGCACCTGGATAAGAAAGCCGGCGCGGACAGATCCATCTACGGATCTAAAGGACACACCCCGGCGAGGGACTATGGTCGCAAAAACGATCACACCAATCAAATACCAGTTCGGAATAAACACCGAACACAACAATAGTCGACGGCATGCCACATCACGTCTAGATACAGAGGGGCTGCTCACCCCCTGTGCTTCACAGAAGAAGTACTGGACCATGAATTTCCACAAGGTTTTAAACCTGTGAACATAGAGGCATACGACGGAACGACAGACCCAGGGGTCTGGATCAAGAATTTTATCCTTCATATTCACATGGCTCGTGGGGATGACCTCCATGCCATCAAATACCTTCCCCTCAAGTTGAAGGGACTAGCTCGACACCGGTTGAAGAGCCTCCCCGAAAATTCATTTGGGAGTTGGGAGGAACTCGAGGATGCTTTCAGGGCCAATTTTCAAGGGACTTTTGTCCGGCCTCCGGATGCGGACGACTTAAGTCACATAATCCAACAGCTCGGAGAGTCCGCCCGCAAGCTTTGGAACAGATTCCTCATTAAAAAGAATCAAATTGTCGATTGTCCGGACGCCGAAGCGTTAGCGGCATTCAAACACAGCATCCGCGACGAGTGGCTCGCCAGACACCTCGTCCAAGAAAAGCCAAGGACAATGGCAGCATTAACAAGCCTTATGACCAGCTTTTACGCGGGGTGAAGATAGCTGGTTGGCCCGTAAAAGCACCTGCAACCCAAGCACATCCGAAATAAGGGACGGCAACGGGAAGCCATGGCGTAATAAAAACAAATGCAAAAACACGGAAGAGAGCCCGGACAGCACAATGTTCAATGCCGGATTCAGGGGCTCTCGACTTGATCAGCAAAAGAAGCCATTTAAAGGCAGTAAAGAGGGACCGTCTGGTCTGAACAGATTCCTGGACAGACTGTGCCAAATTCATGGCACCCCCGACAAACCTGTGAACGACACACACAGAGAGTGCTGTGTCTTCAAGCAGGCCGGCAAATTAAATGCTGAACACAAGGGAAGGGAAACACCAAGTGAAGACGAGGATGAGCCTCGCCAGCCGAACACTGGGGGACAGAAAAAATTCCCACCAGAGGTTAAGACAGTAAACATGATCCACGCGACTCACACATCCACAAGAAGGCACGAACGCGCGCTCAGAGACGCGTACAATATAGAGCCCATCGTACCCACACCTAACTATTGGATGGCTTGTCCGATCACCTTCGATCACACGGACTGCCTAACTAGTATTCGGCGTGGAGGATCAAAGGCCTTGGTGCTTGACCCAATAATCGACGGATACCATCTCACCCACGTCCTCATGGACAGCGACAACAGTCTCAATTTAATATACGAGGACACTGTCCGCAGGATGGGGATAGACCCATCCAGAATTAGCCAAAGCAACACCACATTTGAAGGGGTGATACCAGGCGTTGAAGCCTATGGCAGGGGCTCCGTCGTACTAGAGGTAACATTCGGCAACCCAGGAAACTCCAGAAGCGAAGAACTACTCTTCACCATCGCACCCTTCCAAAGCGGCTATCATGGATTGCTTGGAAGAACGGCCTTCGCCCGCTTCAACGCATTACCGCACTATGCCTACCTTACACTCAAGATTCCCGGTCCACGTGGCGTTATCACCGTTAACGGAAACACAGAACGCTCTTCATGCGCAGAGGAACACACGACGGCCCTAGCGGCCGGACTATAAGCGGCTTCCAATATCAGAAAACATGACTGGGCATTAAGACCACAGACACGGTTAGACGAGTCCGGCAGCCCGGATAAAATTGAACAAGGGCACCGTATATGTAATCCCATAGAGGACACGAGGGGCTATAAATACTTAATATAGCCCCACACTTGGCTCAACCTTATTGGCAGGCCAAACATCTTGCACTTTTACTATCCATCGCATACTTACGTTGTACTCTCCTACACGAGTTCTCTTTTTTACAGACAACATTCGTGCGATACCCTGCCAGGGTATGGCACAACAGAGACAAAGGCACAGACATGCAGCAGGGCCCCGCTCAAAAGGTTTCTTTTTAGATTAAGCCCATGTGTAAACCTTTTCTATTGCCTCTTGTTTTTCAAACATCCCATGGGTCCCATACCCACAGAGGATACTGTCATCATTGGCATTTCGCCACGACGGACTAATGCATGTCCTGGAAATACAGGGTTTATAATGAATGGGCATTCTTCAGCCCATTTTCTGCTATAAAGTCTGAATACCTTTGGGAGTGTTCGGCGTCACGAGTTTGGCCTTATATGCATCAGCTCCGAATCATGTCTTTGGTCAAATGTTGGGTTTGCTCGGCTCCTGGGTTTGCCACCTTACGTTTCGTTCTTATCGGCTAAGGTGGCCAAGGAGAACTACTGCGATTGTGCCCTGGTTATTCCGGATGAGCACCTCAGTAGAGAAAGCTGAAAACTGTCTGTCATGATACAGCGCGAGACTGTTCAACCACTCGAAGACTTACCGGAATCATTAGGATTCCTCCGCATTAACGAAGGGCCGTTTCCCGACCATGTACATATGCGCCCGTATTCGGATGCACGCAAAACTACTAGGGGCTACATAGTAACCCACTGTCAAACTCCTATGGCTAAGTGAAAGTGTTACAACTATATAGTCCGGTTTCCTAGTTCGACGTGCGATCACCTCCTTAATGGACCAAGACGTTGGAACTAGTGTGATTACGCATATTTTTCGTGAACACCCCCGCATTGTATGCGTGGGGGCTGAAGCCAACGACTGCTAACTTTCAGAATTACACATAGATATAAAAAAGGCCGCACAGGAGGCACAAATAATACTTTCGGGCACAAAGTATAAATATAGCCTCATAATCAAAATAACATTATTTTTACAATGATTCGTTTTGTCACTTGAACAATATATTCTTCGAGCACTGCGCCCCTATTAAGCGGGCACCTTCTGTTACATGCTCCAAGTAGTGCTCGGTCGGATACTCGCCTCTCGCTGGATTCTGGGTCGCTACAATGGTGGCCTCCACATCTGTCCAATAGGCTTTAACGCGGGCAAGAGCCATTCGTGCACCACTCTATGCACGCCGACCTTCTCATGGCGTCAATCTGAGGCACGGCCCCAAGGAATTGTTGCACCAAACCAAAGTAACCGTCCGTCTTAGGCCCCTTCGGCCAAATATGGTCTATTACAGACCGCATTGCAAGCCCGGACAACCTATGAAGCTCCTCTACAGCAGCAATCTTCTCACTTAATGGCAGCGGGCGCGCGGGAGCATTGAATGGCGACCTGAAAAGCTTCTCCACTTCTTTATCACCTTGATCCTCGAAAAACTTGACTACATCAGCTGTACTCTTCGCCAAGTCCGCATACGCGTCCGCAGGACTCCAGCGTCCATCCAGGGGAGCATACTTCGGATCCAAAAACTTCGTCTGCAGTAAGTAGGAGCCCCCAGCCGCAGTTTTACCGGCCTGTTGAAGCTCCTCCCGCACACCCCTGACCTCGGTCTGCATCTCCTTGGTGGCATTACGTGCCTTGTTCAGGTTGGCCAAACTAGCCTTATTCTCCTTTTCAAGGAGTTCATACCGGTCGGCGGCATTTTTCAACTCCACAGCCATTTCGGCTATATTTTCCTCGCTTCGGTGATGAGCAGCCTGTTCGGCTCTTGATTCTTCGGCCACCTTTAGGGCAGCCGCATTGCTAACCCGAGCTTGTTCCTTGGCCTGGGCAAGTTCCTCCCTCGGTGCTTCCACGGCAGCAGCACCATCTTCATTGCAAACACATTGCATTAATATTATGCCCTTCTCATATCTTCCTATACAACATAATAAGGAAAGTAGAGCACATACCTTGTGACTCATTCGGCCGCTCGTTCACCAGCGTGATATCGGCATCAATAGATCCGATCTGCCTCCTTAGCTCGGCAACTTCAACGGACTGGTCTGCTGCCGGACCCTTAGATACCTATGCATATGTACATCGCAATCATTATTATATGATACCCCATTTGCCGCCTAGGGTGGGCAACCAGAGTCTCAGGGGCTACTATCCATATGGAGCACACCTAGCGTGTGCCTCACAGCCAAAAAATAATGTATTTTTCACTACATACCTCAAAGCCTCTGAGCAGGCTTGTAAATGATTCATTCAAACCACTTGTGGCGGATGAAACCTTCTTGAGCACCGTGCTCATTAATGAGCGGTGCTCCTTCGAGAGTGCAGCTCGCTCCAGAAGGCATGTCAGTATGTCCGGCCGGACATCGAACTGTGTCGGACCCTTCTCATCGCCCCCCGTGGGAGCCAACCGCTCCGGGCTCATGGCGGCTGACGTATTAGCTTCCGGCTTCGGCAGATCCGGACTCCTCCATGATGACACCTCAGTGTCGCCCGCTTCATGAGGCGGAGAGGTGGGTGGGGTCTCGCTCTCCATCATCTCCGGAGGAAGATCCCTTGAAGACGAACTCTGTTGAGAAGAGCTGCTAGCCGGACTGCAAAAGACGAATCCTGGTTATTAATCTCGGAGAAACACAGTACCTTCGAATTAACGATTAACTTACAACTTGGTGGAGGGCTGGCCCGTTGGCGGGCATGACGTGGTGTGGATGCCCGTTGGGGCAGAGCCCCCCGGTGACACTTTCTTTCCCTGTTTGGGCAGCTCCGTCTCTAAGTCTTTGGAGGAGGCCCTTTTCTTCCCGCGCGGGGAAGTGGCCTCGTATTCCCCTCCCCGACTATCCTCCCTTGGGGAGGAAGAAATTCCCCCTGTCTGGATGCGTAGTGTGTGAAGTTCGGCCACACTACCCTTTCCTTTGTCCTTCCCTGAGGGCATTTTGCTGAGCACCCGGCCAAGCATCTTGGCAACGGTTGGACCAGGCGAGCCTTTGGGAAATGGCGCCGGACACCTGATTCTCTCCACCTGGCAGAGCCATTCCTGGCCACGAAGGGTTTTTAGAATAATGACTATGACAAATAAAAACAAAGTGTTCGGTTTTAAGGTTACTTACTTGGGCATCTAGGCGATTGCAGCTTAGGCCCACATCCTCGGTGGTGTCCGGACACTTTACTTGTGGTCCGAAGAATAATTTCCACATCTCTTCGAGCTTCAGGCTGAAGAAGTGCTTAATAGTCCGCGGACCCTCTGGATTGAACTCCCACATCCGGAGAGGCCGGCGTTTTCACGGCAACATCCGTCGGATTAGCATTACTTGAATTATGCTGACAAGGTTAATGTCCTTCTCAAGAAGCTCCCGGATATGGCTCTACAGTATTGGAACATCACTGGCGGCCCCCCAATTCCGTCCTACATCGGTCCATGACACCAATTGTGACGGAGGGCCCGAGCGGAACTCGGGGGCGTGATAACCCACAAGTATAGGGGATCGCAACAGTTTTCGAGGGTAGAGTATTCAACCCAAATTTATTGATTCGACACAAGGGGAGCCAAAGAATATTCTCAAGTATCAGTAGCTGAGTTGTTAATGCAAGCACACCTGGAAACTTAATATCTGCAGCAAAGTGTTTAGTAGCAAAGTAATATGATAGTGGTGGTAGCGGTAACAAAAGTAGACAGCAAAAGTAATGTTTTTGGTATTTTGTAGTGATTGTAACAGTAGCAACGGAAAAGTAAATAAGCGAGAACCATAATATGGAAAACTCGTAGGCACCGGATTAGCGATGGATAATTATGCCGGATGCGGTCCGTCATGTAACAGTCATAACATAGGGTGACACAAAACTAGCTCCAGTTCATCAATGTAATGTAGGCACGTATTCCGTATATAGTCATCCGTGCTTATGGAAAAGAACTTCCATGACATCTTTTGTCCTACCCTCCCGTGGCAGCGGGGTCCTATTGAAAACTAAGGGATATAAAGGCCTCCTTTTAATAGAGAACCAGAACAAAGCATTAGCACATAGTGAATACATGAACTCCTCAAACTATGGTCATCACCGGGAGTGGTCCCGATTATTGTCACTTCGGGGTTGCCGGATCATAACACATAGTAGGTGACTATAGACTTGCAAGATAGGATCTAGAACACACATATATTCATGAAAACATAATAGGTTCAGATCTGAAATCATGGCACGCGGGCCCTAGTGACAAGCATTAAGCATAGCAAAGTCATAGCAACATCAATCTCAGAACATAATGGATACTAGGGATCAAACCCTAACAAAACTAACACGATTACATGATAAATCTCATCCAACCTATCACCGTCTAGCAAGCCTACGATGCAATTACTCACGCACGGCGGTGAGCATCATGAAATTAGTGATGGAGGATGGTTGATGATGATGACGACGATGAATCCCCCTCTCCGGAGCCACGAACGGACTCCAGATCAGCCCTCCCGAGAGAGATTAGGGCTTGGCGGCGGCTCCGTATCGTAAAATGCGATGATTTCTTCCCTCTGATTTTTTTTCTCCCCGAAAGCCAATATATGGAGTTGGAGTTGGCGTCGGAGGGCCACCAGGGGGCCCACGAGGTAGGGGGCGCGCTCCCCACCCTCGTGGATAGTGTGTGGGCCCCCTGACCTTCATCTTTGGCGACGATTTTTCTTTATTTTTTCTAAGGTGTTCTGTGGAGTTTCAGGTCATTCTGAGAACTTTTATTTTCTGCACATAAAACAACACCATGGAAATTCTGCTGAAAACAGTGTCGGTCCGGGTTAGTTATATTCAAATGATACAAGTTAGAGTCCAAAACAAGGGCAAAAGTGTTTGGAAAAGTAGATATGACGGAGACGTATCAACTCCCCCAAGCTTAAACCCTTGCTTGTCCTCAAGCAATTCAGTTGACAAACTGAAAGAGAAAAAGAAAAACTTTTACAAACTTTGTTTGCTCTTGTTGTTGTAAGCATGAAAAGCCAGCATTCAAGTTTCAGCAAATATTATGAACTAACCATACTCATAATAACACGTAGGTCTCACAATTACTCATATCAATAGCATAATCAGCTTGCGAGCCATAATAATAAAACTCGGATGACAACACTTTCTCAAAATAATCATAACATGATATAACAAAATGGTATCTCGCTAGCCCTTTCTGAGACCGCAAAACATAAATGCATAGCACCTTTAAAGAGCAAGGACTAACTAAACATTGTAATTCATGGTAAAAGACATCCAGTCAAGTCATACCCAATATAAACCAATAACAATGAATGCAAACGACAGTGTGCTCTCAGCGGGTGCTTTTAATAAGAAGGGTGATGACTCAACATAAAAGTAAATAGATAGGCCCTTCGCAGAGGGAAGCAGGGATTTGTAGGGGTGCCAGAGCTCGGTTTTGAAATAGAGATAAATTATATTTTGAGCGGCATACTTTCATTGTCAACATAACAACTAAAAGACGACGATATCTTCCATGCTAAACAGATTATAGGCGGTTCCCAAACAGAATGGTAAAGTTTATACTCCCCTTCTTCCACAAGCATCAATCCATGGCTTGATCGAAACAACGAGTGCCTCCAACATTCAACGGGTCCCAAGGGGAGTTTTGTTTGCAGTTATTTTGATTTAGTTTGCATAAAGCATGGGACTAGGCATCCCGGATACCAGCCATTTTCTCGTGAATGAGGAGCGGAGCCCACTCCTCTTGAGAATAACCCGCCTAACACGGAAGATAAGGGCAGCTCTAGTTGACATATGAGCTATTCGAGCATGCAAAACAGAATGTTTATTTGAAGGTTTAGAGTTTGGCACATACAAATTTACTTGGAACGGCAGGTAAATACCGCATATAGGTAGGTATAGTGGACTCATATGGAACAACTTTGGGGTTTAAGGAGTTTGGATGCACAAGAAGTATTCCCGCTTAGTACAGGTGAAGGCTAGCAAAAGACTGGGAAGCGACCAACTGAGAGAGCGACAACAGTCATAAACATGCATTAAAACTAATTTACACCGAATACAAGCATGAGTAGGATATAATCCACCATGAACATAAATATCATGAAGGCTATGTTGATTTGATTCAACTACATGCGTGAACATGTGCCAAGTCGAGTCACTCAATTCATTTAAAGGAGGATACCATCCCATCATACCACATCATAATCATCCTAATAGCATGTTGGCACGCAAGGTAAACCATTATAACTCATAGCTAATCAAGCATGGCACAAGCAACTATAATCTCTAAATGTCATTGCAAATATGTTTAATTCATAATAGCTGACTCAGGAACGATGAATCATCATATTTACAAAAACAAGAGAGGTCGAGTTCATACGAGCTTTTCTCATCCCAATAAGTCCATCATATATCATCATTATTGCCTTTCACTTGCAGGACCGAACGGTGTGTATAATAATAAGAGTGCACGTGCATTGGACTATGCTGGAATCTGCAAGCATTCAACTCAAGAGAGAAGACAAGTAATATGGGCTCTAAGTTAAATAAGCAATCATGCATATAAGAGCCACTAAGCATTTTCAATATGGTCTTCTCGACCCCCAAAGAAAGGAAAAGAAATAAAAACTATTTACACTGGAAACCTCCCAACAAGCAAAAGAAGAACGGGAAATATTTTTGGGTTTTCATTTTAATTTCTACTACAAGCAAGGAAATTAAACTAACTAATTTTTTTGGTTTTTCTTAAAGTTTATCAAACACACAAGAAGAAAACAGGAAAAAGAAAGTAAACTAGCATGGATATTACAGTGAAAGAGTGTGAGCACCGACATCTAGCAATGAGTGTGTGTGAACATAAATATAATGTCGGTGGGAAATACGTACTCCCCCAAGCTTAGGCTTTTGGCCTAAGTTGGTCTATTGCCAGGGATAGCCTGGCGAATACCCGTAGGTGAAGCTGGGGTCATATTGCGATGAAGAAGACTCCGGCTGCCACTGGCTGGCAGCCTCCTCTGGATCCCAAGAATAAACAGATAGTCCTGGAGGCTCATCTTGTGGCTCCGGCTCCGGGGCTGGTGCAGGGTTCCGATAGGCTTGAACAGCCGACCACGGAACGATGTGAGGTTCTGCACACAAGTTAAACAAAGAAGGAGCAGGCAAAGTAATAGTCTCATGGTGATGTTTATCAAAGTATAATTTATATTTGAGCTCCCCATCGCGACTCTTAACAAGAAAATCATGCGCTATCATACTCTTATAATCTAAATAAGCACGGGGCAGCGCTGTTTCTTCTTTCTCCTCATGCCTAATAGGTCTTTCAAAATGTTCAGCTAGGCATGAAGCATAAATGCCTCCAATGATGGGGCCCTTAGTACGGTTCAGACTTAACCGTCTAGCAACAATTCCACCCATACTAACAGAGATATTGCGGTATAAACCATGGAGCAAAATAATAATATCAGGAATACTAAGGTTCCCACAGTTCCCGCGTCCAATCAAGCAACGACTAGCAAATAAGGCAAAGTAACGTAAAACAGGAAAATGTATGCTAGTGATCCTTGCATCAGAAGCCTTCCTGGTTTCTCCCACAGTGATAGTATTAATAAAAACTTCTACTTCGTTACGGTGGGGTTCATCTAAGGTGCCCTCAAAGGGTATTCTGCAAACCCCGCAGAATTTAGCTAATGTCATCTCTTTAACAACGTCATATAAATGAAACTCTATTGTTGGAGGTGATTTCTTAGGGAAAAAGTAGAAGTTTTGCACAAAAGTATTTGTGAGTAAGAGATACTGATGACGCTAGTCGTGGAGGAAGTTGGTGAGGCCGACATTCTCAATCAATAAATAGAAATCCTCATAAATCCCGGCTCTCCTCAGGAAGTCATCGGAGGGCCATTCACACGGCCGGACCTTCGCGGTGCGAGGCAAATTGAATTTGGGCTTCTCCCCTTCTTCCTTTTGTTTTTCCTTAGAGCTTCAGCTTGACGAGCCCCTCAAAAGTCTCTTCATTATTTCTGAAATAATCTGAAATTTTTAAGTAACTTCAAATAAAAGTGAAGCAACCTTAATAAAAGTGATAGCAACAACTCCCACAAATACCTAGAGCCTATATAAAGCACTGGAACTACCTGGAACCATATAAATTTGACATGCAAGCTCAAGAACATGGTCACCAATGCAACACAAATTTGCAATGAATAAAGCACTAGAACAAAAACTAATTGGACCAATGGAGGAGTCACATACCAAGGAACAAACTCCCCAAGCAGTTTTGCGAGAGGTGCTTTGAGCAAGGAGATCGAAAATCACAGCAACGGGGGCTGGAACTCGTGCTTGAGTTGGTTTTTCGTGTTTGTGTGAGGCAGAGGAAGAAGACGGGTGCAGGGATAAGTGGAGGAGGGCCACCGTGGCCCCATGAGGCAGGGGGGCATGCCTAGGGGGTAGGCCGCGCCCTCCAACCTCATGGCCAAGTGACAGCTCCCCCCGTGGTAATTTTTGCACAGTAAATTCTCAAATATTCCCGAAAAAATCATATTAAATTGGCATGGCATTCCGAGGACTTTTATTTTCGAGGTATTTTTATATTGCACGGATAAGTCAGGAAACAAACAGCAAAAATACTATTTTACTTAATTTCTACTAAATAACAGAAAATATAAAGAGGGTACAGAAGGTTGTGCTTCTAGTTTCATCCATCTCGTGATCATCAAAATGAACCCACTAACAAGGTTGATCAAGTCTTGTTAACAAACTCATTCCGAATAATCACGGAACCGGAGAAATTTCGAATAACACTAAGTTACCTCAACGGGGATATGAAAATCCCCAACAATAAGAATATCATACTTTTTCTTGACAATAGGGAGAGGAAATTCAAAACCTCCAAATATAATCGATGGAACTTTTCCAATAGAACTGATACTATAAACTTGAGGTTGTTTTCTCGGAAAGTGTAGCGTGTGCTCATTGCCATTAACATGAAAAGTGACATTGCCTTTGGTGCAATCAGTAACAGCCCATGCAGTATTAAGGAAAGGTCTTCCAAGAATAATAGACATACTATCATCCTCGGGAATATCAAGAATAACAAAGTCCGTTAAAATAGTAACGTTTGCAACCACAACAGGCACATCCTCAGAAAAACCGACAGGTATAGCAGTTGATTTATCATCCATTTGCAAAGATATTTCAGTAGGTGTCAACTTATTCAAGTCAAGTCTATGATATAAAGAGAGAGGCATAACACTGACACCGGCTCCAAGATCACATAAAGCAGTTTTAACATAATTTCTCTTAATGGAGCAAGGTATAGTAGGTACTCCGGGATCTCCAAGTTTCTTTGGTATTCCACCCTTAAAAGTATAATTAGCAAGCATGGTGGAAATTTCAGCTTCAGGTATTTTTCTTTTATTAGTAATGATATCCTTCATATACTTAGCATAAGGATTTGTTTTGAGCACATCAGTTAATCGCATACGCAAAAAGATGGGTCTAATCATTTCAGCAAAGCGCTCAAAATCTCATCATCCTTTTTCTTGGATGGTTTCGGAGGAAAAGGCATGGGTTTTTGAACCCATGGTTCCCTTTCTTTGCCATGTTTCCTAGCAACAAAGTCTCTTTTATCATAATGTTGATTCTTTGATTGTAGGTTATCAAGATCAACAGCAGGTTCAACTTCTACATCATTATCATTACTAGGTTGAGTATCAACATGAACATTGTCATTAACATTATCACTAGGTTCATGTTCATCACCTGATTGTGTTTCAGCATCAGAAATAGAGATATCATTTGGATTCTCGGGTGGTTCAGCAATAGGATCACTATAAGTTTGCAAAGTCCTATCATTTTACTTTTTCTTCCTCTTAGAAGAACTAGGTACATCAATATTGTTTCTCTGAGAATCCTGCTCGATTCTCTTAGGGTGGCCTTCAGGATACAAAGGTTCCCGAGTCATTCTACCAGTTCTAGTGGCCACTCTAACAGCATAATCATTTTTCTTGCTATTCATTTCATTAAGCACTTCTTTCTAAGCTTTAAGTACTTGTTCTACTTGAGTGGTAACCATAGAAGCATGTTTGCTAACAAGTTTAAGTTCACCTCTAATATCCGCCATATAATCACCCAAGTGTTTAATCATAAAGGTATTCTATTTTTTAATTGTCTACCAAAATAAGCATTACAGTCATCTTGCTTAAACATAAAGTCATCAAACTCATCCAAGCACTAACTAGCAATTTTAGTAGGAGGGACTTCAGCTTTATCATATCTATAGAGAGAATTTACCTTTACTACCTGTGTCGAGATATCGGGAGGTTCTTCACTGAATAAGTAATTGAGATCATATACTTCTTCAACAGGCGGTAAATTAAGACCATGTATTTCTTCAATAGGAGGTAAATTCTTAACATCTTCAGCTTTAATACCTTTTTCTTTCATAGATTTCTTTGCCTCTTGCATATCTCTGGGACTGAGAAATAGAACACCTCTCTTCTTCGGAGTTGGTTTAGGAATAGGCTCAGTAATTGGCTCAGGAACTGGCTCAGGAGGTAGCTCGGGAGGTGCCCAATTATTTTCATTTACCAACATATTATTCAATAGAATTTCAGCGTCATCTGGTGTTCTTTCCTTGAAAAGAGAACCAGCACAACTATCCAGGAAATCTCTGGAAGCATCAGTTAGTCCATTATAAAAGATATCAAATATTTTAGGTTTCTTAAGAGGATGATCAGGCAAAGCATTAAGTAACTTGAGAAGCCTCCCCCAAGCTTGTGGGAGACTCTCTTTTTCAATTTGCACAAAGTTGTATATTTCCCTCAAAGTAGCTTGTTTCTTATGAGCAGGGAAATATTTAGCAGAGAAGTAATAAATCATATCCTGGGGACTTTGCACACAACCAGGATCAAGAGAATTAAACCATATCTTAGCGTCACCCTTTAATGAGAACGGAAATATTTTGAGTAAATAAAGGTAGCGCGATCTCTCATTATTAGTAAACATGGCAGCTATATCATTTAACTTAGTAAGATGTGCCACAACAGTTTCAGATTCATAGCCATAAAAAGGATCATATTCAACCAAAGTAATTATATCTGGATCAACAGAAAAATCATAATAATCCTGATCAGGAACACAGATAGGTGAAGTAGCAAAAGCAGGGTCGTGTTTCATTCTATCTCTAAAAGATTCTTTACTCCATTTAACTAACAACCTCTTAAGTTCACGTCTATCCTGGCAAGCAAGAATAGCTACAAAAGATTCAACATCAAAAAGATAACCCTCAGGAATAGCGGGCATAGTTTCATCATCACTAACATCATCGTGTTCAGGTTCAATAATTTCTCTTTCTCTAGACCTAGCAATTTGCTCATCAAGAAATTCACCAAGGGGCACAGTAGTATCAAGCATAGAAGTAGTTTCATCATAAGTATCATGCATAGTAGAAGTGGCATCATTAATAACATGTGACATATCAGAATTCACAACAGTAGTAGGTTTAGGTGTCGCAAACTTACTCATAATAGAAGGAGAATCTAGTGCAAGGCTAGATGGCAGTCCCTTACCTCCCCTCGTAGTTGAGGGAAAAATAGTAGTTCGATCGTCCTTCAAGTTCTTCATAGTGTCCAACAGATATAAATCCCAAGTGACTCAAAGAATAGAGCTATGCTCCCCGGCAACGACGATAGAAAAAGGTCTTGATAACCCACAAGTATAGGGGATCGCAACAATTTTCGAGGGTACAGTATTCAACCCAAATTTATTGATTCCACACAAGGGGAGCCAAAGAATATTCTCAAGTATTAGCAGCTGAGTTGTCAATTCAACCACACCTGGAAACTTAATATCTGCAGCAAAGTGTTTAGTAGCAAAGTAATATGATAGTGGTGGTAGCGGTAACAAAAGTAAAGACAGCAAAAGTAATGTTTTTGGTATTTTGTAGTGATTGTAACAGTAGCAACAGAAAAGTAAATAAGCGAGAACCAGAATATGGAGAACTCGTAGGCACCTGATTAGCGATGGATAATTATGCCGGATGCGGTCCGTCATGTAACAGTCATAACATAGGGTGACACAAAACTAGCTCCAGTTCATCAATGTAATGTAGGCATGTATTCCGTATATAGTCATGCGTGCTTATGGAAAAGAACTTGCATGACATCTTTTGTCCTACCCTCCCGTGGCAGCGGGGTCCTATTGGAAACTAAGGGATATTAAGGCCTCCTTTTAATAGAGAACCGGAACAAAGCATTAGCACATAGTGAATACATGAACCCCTCAAACTATGGTTATCACCGGGACTGGTCCCGATTATTGTCACTTTGGGGTTGCCGGATCATAACACATAGTAGGTGACTATAGAATTTCAAGATAGGATCTAGAACACACATATATTCATGAAAACATAATAGGTTCAGATCTGAAATCATGGCACTCGGGCCCTAGTGACAAGCATTAAGCATAGCAAAGTCATAGCAACATCAATCTTAGAACATAATGGATACTAGAGATCAAACCCTAACAAAACTAACTCGATTACATGATAAATCTCATCCAACCCATCACCGTCCAGCAAGCCTACGATGCAATTACTCACGCACGGCGGTGAGCATCATGAAATTGGTGATGGAGGATGGTTGATCATGACGACGGCGATGAATCCCCCTCTCCGGAGCCCCGAACGGACTCCAGATCAGCCCTCCCTAGAGAGATTAGGGCTTGGCGGCGGCTCCGTATCGTTAAATGCGATGATTTCTTCCCTCTGTTTTTTCTCTCCCCGAAAGCCAATATATAGAGTTGGAGTTGGCATCGGAGGGCCACCAAGGGGCCCACGAGGTAGGGGGCACGCCCAGGGGGGCGCCCCCCACCCTCGTGGACAGGGTGTGGGCCTCCTGGCCTTCATCTGTGGCGACGATTTTTCTTTATTTTTTCTAAGGTGTTCCGTGGAGTTTTAGGTCATTCCGAGAACTTTTATTTTCTGCACATAAAACAACACCATGGCGATTCTGCTGAAAACAGCGTTAGTCGGGGTTAGTTCCATTCAAATCATACAAGTTGGAGTCCAAAACAAGGGCATAAGTGTTTGGAAAAGTAGATAGGACGGAGACGTATCAGGGCGGCCACCCACTTTGTGCCTCTGGGAGCCGTGACATAAAACCACCTCCGTTGCCATACATCGGATACTTCTGGGAAAGAGCCCTCTAGCCATGGCGCATCGGCGTTCCTGCTTATTATGGCACCTCCGCACTCCGCATGTTGCCCCTCGATCATCTTCGGCTTCACATTGAAGGTCTTGAGCCATAAGTCGAAGTGTTGAGTGACGTGGAGAAAACCTCACACACAATGATGAACGATGAGATATGGAGGATAGCATCCGAAGCTAGATCATGAAAATACAACCCGTAATAGAACATGAGCCCCCTCACAAAGGGATCAAGGGTGAGGCCCAAGCCGCGGAGGAAGTGAGGAACAAACACGATGCTCTCATTGGGCTCCGGTGTAGGGATGACCTGCCCTAGAGGAGGAAGCCTATGCTGGATGTCGACGATCAGATATCCGACCTCCCTAAGCCTCGCGATGTCCTCCTCTTGAATCGAGGAGGCCACGCACCGGCCTTGAGGGTTGGATCCGGACATATTGAAGGATCTGGGGTGTTGGAGCTTAGGTCTCAGGTGCTAGAACTCGAGGTGCGAGAAGGCGCAAGGGAGGTGGAAAAGAGGCATATGCCTCGGCCCCTTTATAAAGGAGGTGAATATCAAGAGTCCTCAGCGTGACCGCTTGAGGCTTATCTAAAAACACACAGAGTCATGCCAACGGTCGTCGTAGGGTTACGCACGTCCATATTGATGGAAGATCCCGTAATAAGAGGAACACGATCTCTCCTTTGGTAGGGCGTGCCAATAAAACCGCCTCACAATGCGAGTCAAGGTGGGGCAAGAAACGCTGGTTCGTGTTGGACTGGGCCATGATGCAAGGGCACGACGTACGAAGATTGCCAGCAGATCAGATTTATGCTATGTTCCCTACAATAGTATGTGAGGATCATCTCGCGGATCCGGACACGGTCTAAGTGTTAGATAATTACTTTGGAGTATTCGGAGAAGGAACCCGCCTTGCAATGCCGAAGACAAGACTGCGCTCCGGACTCATCGTCATTGAAGAATGGTTCAAGGGCTACTGAGGGAGTCCTAGATTAGGGGGTATCCTGAGAGCCGGACTCTATACTTTGTCCGGACTATTGGAGCATGAAGATACAAGACTCAAGACTCCGTCCTGTGTCCGGATGGGACTATCCTTTGTGTGGAGGACAAACTTGGCGATCCGGATATTGTATTTCCTTCCTTGTAACCGACTCCATGTAAACCCTAGCCCTCTCCGGTGTCTATATAAACCGGAGAGGTTGGTCCTTAGAAGGTTGATCACAACTTCAATCATAATCATCATAGGCTAGCTTCTAGGGTTTAGCCTCTACGATCTCGTGGTAGATCTACTCTTGTACTACTCATATCATCAATATTAATCAAGCAGGAAGTAGGGTTTTACCAACATCGAGAGGGCCCGAACCTGGGTAAACATTGTGTCCCTTGCTTCCTGTTACCATCAGCCTAAGACGCACAGATCGGGACCCCCTACCCGAGATCCGCCGGTTTTGACACCGACAGTCGCCGCTGGCAGGAGCCTCATCTTGTTTGTGCTGGGGTCAGCCGACTCCATTTTCCTCGAGGGCGTCGCGTCGCGCTCACAGATTTGAGCAGAGTAACGAATGACGAGGCTAGTTGTAGTGCGAGTGAAGAACAAGGGGAGCTGGGGGTTTTCTATAGTAGTGAGGAAGAAGGTGGGCTAGGGTTTTCTGTAGGAGAGCGGTGAGGAATTTGGGGGTACGAGTGGAGCGAGCTGATGTGAGGTGTGTGGGAGTGAGGAGGAAGAAGAGCACCTCGGTTTTCTGGGGGCGGTGTGCTTGGTGTGGGTAGAGCCTCTCATTCAGTAAATATATGGGCTTTTGAATTGATTTTACTATTTACTAGGGTGGATGGGTTGTTTTGTCTTGGGCCCAGAGAAACAATTACTACTAGTACAGTGGAGACACTCTACAACTACCTAAAAAAATAATTACTACTAGTACAGTGGATACAATACCGCTTCTGGCTCCTCCTAGGTCATCGAAACGTCTCCCTCTACTTAATGCCGTTATACTTTTGTACACCGACATGCGGGCCATGCAGTGCGTGGGCCCAAATGACATCCATTAAATTAGAAGGCAGTATGAAGGCGGAGAGTCACCCCGGTCTTAGCGCGTCAGTAACGAGCCGTCGTATCACAACACCCCACCTCCCCGCAGTCTAAGTTTGATGGACGAAGAAACCATCATTTCACTCTTCGCTGAATCACATTCTCCCTCATCGTATTCAAGAAAGGCAATACTCGCATTTGCCACTGTTCTTCCTCCCAACGAAGGGAAGGTAAGCGGATCCATGATGTTGGTATATTTTCGTTCAGAGAAAAAAAAACTTTTGCAAAGCAGTAACCGATCCTCACTCTCTTTTTTTATTTCATTGTCATTGCGATTGTGTTTTCCTTTCAGTGGTCTCCTAGTATTTGTAAGTTTCATGATGGACCAAGGAGAAGCAGGCAAAGATCTACCGATATTGGAGCAGACGCGGGAGGCTGATCCCCATGAGACAGTGAGCTCCAAGAAGATGGAGGCACCAACCGAGCCGACCCCAGATATGCTCACGACCACTACTGAGATGGTCAATGCCCCGTTTAAGGTTCCAGCCCCCGTGGCACTGCAAGAGCA
>NC_041383.1:619895609-619908214 GCF_002162155.2 Triticum dicoccoides
GTGATTTTCTTCTTTGTCGATTGATACGTCTCCAACGTATCTATAATTTTTGATTGTTCCATGTTATTATATTACCCGTTTTGGATGTTTATGGGCTTTACTATAGACTTTTATATCATTTTTGGGACTAACCTATTAACCGGAGGCCCAGCCCAAATTGTTGTTTTCTTTCCTATTTTAGTGTTTCGAAGAAAAGGAATATCAAACGGAGTCCAAACAGAATGAAACCCTTGGGAGAGTTATTTTTGGAACGGAAGCAATGCAGGAGACTTGGAGTAGACGTCAGGGAAGCTTCCAGTTAGCCATGAGGCAGGGAGGCGCGCCCCACCCCCTTGGGCGCGCCCCCACCCTTGTGGCTCCCCCTGACCGACTTCTCTCGCCTATATATGTCCATATACCCTAAAAACATCGGGGAGCACAATAGATCGGGAGTTCTGCCGCCACAAGCCTCTGTAGCCACTAAAAACCTCTCGGGAGCCCATTCTGGGACCCTGCCGGAGAGGGAATCCATCACCGGTGGCCATCTTCATCATCACGGTGCTCTCCATGACGAGCAGAGAGTAGTTCACCCTTGGGGCTGAGGGTATGTACCAGTAGCTATGTGTTTGATCTCTCTCTCTCTCTCTCGTGTTCTTGAGGTGATACGATCTTGATGTACCGCGAACTTTGCTATTATAGTTGGATCTTATGATGTTTCTCCTCCTATACTCTCTGGTGATGAATTGAGTTTTCCCCTTGAAGTTGTCTTGTCGGATTGAGTCTTTAAGGATTTGGGAACACTTGATGTATGTCTTGTCGTTCTTATCTGTGGTGACAATGGGATATTCACGTGATCTACTTGATGTATGTTTTGGTAATAAACTTGCGGGTTCAATGAACTTATGCATAGGGGTTGGCACATGTTTTCGTCTTGACTCTCCGGTAGAAACTTTGGGCACTCTTTGAAGTACTTTGTGTTGGTTGAATAGATGAATCTGAGATTGTGTGATGCATATCGTATAATCATGCGCACGGATACTTGAGGTGACATTAGAGTATCTAGGTGACATTAGGGTTTTGGTTGATATGTGTCTTAAGGTGTTATTCTAGTACGAACTCTATGATAGATCGAACGGAAAGAATAGCTTCGTGTTATTTTACTACGGACTCTTGAATAGATCGAAAGGATAACTTTGAGGTGGTTTCGTACCCTACAATAATCTCTTCGTTTGTTCTCTGCTCTTAGTGACTTTGGAGTGACTCTTTGTTGCATGTTGAGGGATAGTTATATGATCCAATTATGTTATTATTGTTGAGAGAACTTGCACCAGTGAAAGTATGAACCCTAGGCCTTGTTTCCTAGCATTGCAATATTGTTTACGCTCACTTTTATCATTAGTTACCTTGCTGTTTTTATATTTTCATATTACAAAAACCTATATCTACCATCCATATTTCACTTCTATCACCATCTCTTCGCCGAACTAGTGCACCTATACAATTTACCACTGTATTGGGTGTGTTGGGGACACAAGAGACTCTTTTTTATTTGATTGCAGGGTTGTTTGAGAGAGACCATCTTCATCCTACACCTCCCACAGTTTGATAAACCTTAGGTCATCCACTTGAGGGAAATTTGCTATTGTCCTACAAACCTGTGCACTTGGAGGCCCAACAATGTCTACAAGAAGAAGGTTGTGTAGTAGACATCACCGATCTCGATTGTGGTTTTTAATATACGTATGTGGTGATGAATAATGCAAAATTTTATTAGCTTCGATGCCATGCTATACATAGTGGTTTAAATAACGTGTGTTTCTTATACTAGAAAGTAATTCAGAATTTGTTTTTGTTTCAATTAGAGCCCTGATGCAGACAAGGATTGTGTGGTTATACATGTCACTCGCTATAAGGCGGATGACCTGAATATACGCACTGGGAAAACAGAGTTCTTAGGTTGTTGGATCCTGGAAGCCATTTGCGTTTATACCAATGTCGAGTTGTATTCCAGCCTCACTGTTGTCAGGCGTGTTGTCCAGGGTGTACTGAAGCACAAGAAGTTCAAAGCTACTCCTTCATTTGTGAGGCATATTACTCTTGTCAAGCTTACGCAGGAAGACGACATGACATGCCCCCACAAACAAGTTTATGAGTGGCAAAGCCACAAGGTTGTCTTCATGAAGGTTCACAGGATTGAGCTACTGCCGGACGTCCTTGATGATGTTCATGGCAAGGTCCATCTTGTGTCCAACCCAAATTAGATCGAGGCATGAAATAGTTGCCCCAGCTAGTGTTTAATAGTAGTTTGGATTGTGTCTAATTATCCGAACCTTGCCTATTATCGAGCCCTCTTGGGCTAATACTCTGTTTGAATCCGTCTACGGGAACTGCTGCTACTTTTGTGTGCCTGTGAATTATGTGAGAACTATCGTAATTGTTGCCGAAACAGATGCGTCCTCACTAGTTTTTTCATGAATATGGCATGGTAAGACATAAGTTGTCACAGTTATCATACGAGCAGTGTGTGTTTGATGAAATAGAGTACTTGTTCGAGAACTATGTGCTGGTGTATACATTAGTACTTGTAAACACTGTTGGTGCTACCCCACTTGTAAGCAGTTGTGCAAAACACGACACATGGGTCCAGCTCGCTTCAACACTAGGCTATCGACCAGCTAACAGTCAACAATCTGCTATCTGACATATAAGCAATTATGTATCTTGTTACAGTGGTTCATGCAGTTAACTGAGGCCACAATGTAAATTCCAAACGTTCACAGGCTAGTCCAGCATTCATGTGGAACACTCACATTAAACTCGGCTTCATAAAAAACTTGAAAAGCATAAGTTAGGCAATTTTATACATCTCAATGATTCATAGAACATAACAAACATATACTAGTTTATAGCAAAAGACAAAGTTGTGAGAAGGTTTACAAATCAGGAAAAAACAAGCAAGGCTTCTCTGAGCAAAGGGCCTCCCGGTAGGCTTAAATTTCCTGGAGTTCACTCTGGTTTTTTTCTTGTTGCCACCATCCAGGGTTATGTTCTCTCATTCCATAATAACCAATTATAATTGTGGTCTCAGCTGCAATACTGAATTGAACCATGCAGTGTACTGACCAGCTGAAATTCTTGTGCATTCCACTAAATTTAAGCACCGCTATTTGCAGAAATAAGCAGACCAGAATGCCTCTTGTCCGTGCACCTGTCCAAAAAACCGCCATGCAGCCGTGCCAGCTAGTCCTCGGTCCATGGATGAACAGGTAGAAAGTGCATTCCGGACTAGGATGCAGTTGTTTTCGCTCGTCCCTGCACTGCAATCAGGAAGTAAAACATATGAATCAGCTTCTTTTAGATTGTGTTGGTCATTCTACCTAGTTACTACCAATGTAGGAATACCTGGAACACTGGTGGTTATAGGAAGGCAGCTAGGAATAGCCATCTCATTTTGTGTAGTTGTACTAAAACTGAGGTGTGTACTTTTGATTGCACAGACAAGAAACGATATGGAGACAGACATCCGAAAACGATATGGAGACAGACATCCCTGTTTGCGCAAATACGAAATACGGTTATTTAAATAGTGACAGATATTTGCGGTGGCGTATGATTAACAACAACATCTATTATGTTACAATTGGCACTAGATTGACAGTATGAAAGTGCCCTTAAGTAAGTAGCATCACATCACATCAACACTGCCACTAGATTAACATGCAGAATAGTAGCATTAGTATTACTGTCATGAGAGTAGCACATGGTCAGTAAATGTGCAATCAAATTTGTGCAGTTCCACTGGGATGAAGCAATCTTAGCGGTGTGAGATTTAAGTGTAACTGCAAAAACACAATTCATGGGAAATAAAGCAAGAAGGAAGCACCTCATAAAATGGTCGTGGCATTGCTTCAATTCATCGACGGCACTAGACCATTACTTATAGTGACATTAGGTGGCATTGCTTAATGCTTCATGTGATTTTACATTAACGGTAGCGATATGGGCGTAGGGACAATAGGGCATAAAGTGGTGAGGCAGATGTGGTTGCCGAGAGCGGCAAACACTCAGGCAGCATGTCTGCATTTGTCCCATTTTTTATCTCCTCGACGACATTTTCTTATGTGAGCACAGGAAATCTAGACCTGCTCATTCTCATTTGCGTTGTCCCCCAACACCCGTCACTTTCTTTCCTTTTTTAACCAAGAGACAGGTCCACTTCCCCCCACCCTTCGCCATCCACCATGCTTTCTTCGTCTTGTGAAACAAGAGACCGGTTGGGTAGCCAATATCAACTACTTTCCCCCATTTCCTCTTAGAACCAAGTCCTGGATTCATGCTACAACTTTCCCACTTTCTTCCCTGTTTGAACCAAATCTTAGAGTCGACTGTATGAACTAGCTTTACCTCTAATAATATTAAAAGTCTAGCTGGCTTTGGAATAGCGGACGGAAGTAGAAAAAGATCCACACGAAGGCAAGTGGGGAGCTGGGGCAGTAGAGCAAGGCAGGTTTCATAAGAATATATACCTGAGGGTCATAGGCATGTGGAAAAGACGGCGTCGGGAGGCCACATCTTGGCCACAATACCGCAGGGAGGAAGAAGGGTTCGGAGGCCCACCCGAGCCAGTGCTCTCTCGGAGAGAATGGCAAGGCCACCGATCAAGACGCGTGGGCAGCTGTTGGTCTCCTCCCTGGTCGCCGATGATAGCGTGAACGATGCACCTACACCCCTAACCCGATCGAGGTTGTCCGGCCGGATTTGTGACCAGCCGTGAGCAGAGAGAGAGTGTGGCCACCTATGTCTTGCTTAGATCTGGAGAGCATGAGAGAGTGAACGATAGGAACCCTAGTAAAGCAAGCGCTAAGGCTCCTGCTCATGTATATAGTGGAGTGATTTTGTTGTACCAGCTTTAAAAAAATGTGCTCCTACGTGTACCCGCGAGTGGGTGTGAGAGAACTAGTGCGTGCGTGCACTGCTTCTCTTCGTGACAGTACAATATACTATGCCCAAAGAATGTTCGCCACAAGAGTAATAGTATAAGTGTGTGACGTGTGAGCTAAAATAAAATGTGCGCGATGTCTTTTGTTTTTTAGAAGTTCTGAGGGTAGGGTGTGAAGAGCACATATGTGTGTGACGTCTACCTGCAGATAGACGGTGGGTGCGAGAGGACTCGGGAGAGTCGTGACTCGTGAGGGTGCTTGTGCGTGAGAGAGAGGGGGGCATGTATCAATGCAATGCATGTGTCCGTAAATCATTATCCAACAAACGTTCGCAACAAGCCTTTTCCTGACGAACGCCGTAAGAACTGTTAGATCGGCATCCGACAGTGTCAGTTTTGCTATGTCATTTAACAGAACAGCCACTCCTCCTACACACAAATCTTCCACGTGAGTGTTAGCAATTGCCGTATGCTCCCTCCGTTCCAAAATGCAGTGCATACAACTTTATTGAAAATTCGAACCTCGCAAACTGTTACCGAGTTTTCGTGTACCAAATTGCACATGTAGAATACCCAGTATATATCATCTCATTCATCTTTGAGAGGTGTCAGCGTTCTAGATATAGAGGTATCCAGACTTGCCTGCCTGCACCCACCACGTGGCTCCATCGACGGCATGGTACGGCCCAGCATCAACATCAACAACTCAAGACCCTCGCGAGGGGCCAAGCCTCGCGAGGCGGATGATGCCAAGACCCCCGAGGGGATCGGCCTCTTCAGGATGGCTCCCGGGGGGCGGATAGTTCTATGCAAGTTGCACCTCACGAGGCTCAACTGACGTGAGCCATGACGACCAAGGCCAGGCGAGCGCCAGGTGGGCGCCAGCGGGCGCAGAGCGCCAGTTTCCTCTTCGATGCAAGGGAGACAAGCCGTAGGCGCGGAGTCCCAAGGAATCAGCCAAAGGTTTCCATTCTGGTGGAACAAGACCAAGACCGCCAGGACGGCAGGACGGAGGTCATCGCCGAGCCCACCGCGGCATCACGACCAGGGGTTTTCGTAGGCGAAGACTACTTTTGTCAGGATAAGCTGTACTACTAGTCCCCTTTCAGATCCGGTCGTTGTGGGATCCATTCCCGCCAACATTTGGGAAGAGGACAAAGGCCACTATAAATAGGACTTAGCCACCACCATAGAGGGGCATCTAGTTCGCATCCCATCAGCTCTCTTGAGCTCAAGAACACCTCACCTCCTGAGACCAGTTCATCCACTATACTAGTTCATCCTCAGCCCTTGGAGGCAATCCACCAAAACGCTGGAGTAGGGTATTATACCGCAAGGTGGCTCGAACCAGGATAAAAGGCTGTGTCTCTTTGCCTCTTCGAGCTCGACGTGCTAGGCTTAGGGGGATCGCGAGTAGGCAGGCTGGGTAGGTTGAGATCTCCACAGGAACCCCAGTGTTCGAACCTATCAAGGGTTTGCGGATCCCATAATCTGACATGTGGCGCACCAGATAGGGGTGCGTCGGAGATCTTCTGCCCCGTCTGCGACATCTCACTGACGGCTCTAATGGTGGGAACTCCTCCGTCAACTCAACCGACGCGCGCCTCCGAAGAAGCGACGGGTCTACGCTGTTTCACCCTCTCCCTGTGGCAGGTGGAATGGCCACCCAAGTTCAGACCAGAGATGCCGCCATGCTACGACTGCGCGGCGGATCTGGCCGCCTTCCTCCACTACAAAAAAAGACACATCCGTGACATTTTGGGCCGAATGAAATTTTGGTGTGGTGGGATCCTACTTCTATGACAAAACCCGGTATCATCATAGATGTGGTGGGCTCCTACTTCTATGAAAAAAACTCATGACATAAAATGGGCTTTTCGTCCTGGGCGGTCCGTAGACGCAACTGCATGACATTCTTTAGTCCGTCCATGACGGAAAAAGCCATGGTAGAAGGAATGGCGAGGAAAATTTTGGGGAGTTCCCGGTTACGGTGGGTGGTCGGGGGCCGAGCAATGCACGTTTCTCTCGTACACGTACGCGCGTGTGTGCGAGGCGTTGGTTCTAACTAAACCAGAGCGAGGCGTTGGGCTCTAACTGAACCCGAGCGATCGATCGATGGCTATTAACTGAACCCGAACGAGCGATTCCTTCGCTACTGATGCTACCTGAAGCCGATCGATGAATAGTGAGCGTTGCGAGGGGGGGTGGATGAACAGTTAGCGGTGGGGTGGATGAACAGGACCCCGTGGTGTTGCCTCGATCGAGCCGGTTGGGGCTGGATGAAGAGGACCTCGTGGAGGGATGGATGAATAGGACGACCCCGTGGAGGGCTGGATGAACAGTAGACGGTGGAGGGATGCCCGTGGAGGGGTGGTTGAACAGTAGCCGGTGGAGTAGCGCGCGGTGGACGCTGGATGAACAGGAGCCCGTGGAGGCTGGAGGAGGTCGATGGTAGGCCGTGGAGGCTGGAGGAGGTCGACGGTGGAGATGAACAATATCCTGTGGAGTCCCGTTTTGCGGTACGCCACACCCCTCCCGATGAATAGGACCCCCATTTTGACCTTAGCTCTCCAACACAAGTTTGTTTCGTCCGTTTTGCGGTACGCCACACCCCTCCCGATCAACAGGACCCCCGTTTTGACCGTAGGAAGTCCGTTTCCTCAGTTTTGCGGTGCGTGAGACCCCTCCCGATGAACAGGATCCTGTTTCGAACGTGGCCGGTCGAACACAAGGCTGTTTCCTCCGTTCTGCGGTACGCCAGGCCTCGTTTCCATCGCCTATTCTGTCCAAGCCGGTTGACTCCCACGCGTTCCGTTGCCTCCCGATGAACACGACGCATTCCATTGCCTCACCATGAACACGACGCATTCCGTTGCCTCCCCATGAACCCACGATGATGCAGTTTCTCCATTCCGACCCAGCCATGTACACGAGCCCTGGCCGTACGTATGTGCGAGTAGGCATTCGAGACCCTACCCGTATGTACGTACGTGGCCGTATTTTCTTTCTTGCACCCTGGCCGTTGTATGTACGTGTACATGCTACATGCGCGCCTCTACTACGACACGTGCGCGCCTCTACATCGACCAGTATATATGTACGTACACATTTGCAACCAGAATGACAACGCTACGTACGCTTCGACCAGGTAGGTCCCGACTGTCAGGCACTCCTTGCATGCGAAGATGTAGCTGGTGGGTCCCAGCAGTCAGGGGGCGAATCGTTTTTTTTTCGGACGCACTTCCTTGCGTGCGAAGATGTAGCTGGTGGGTCCTAGCAGTCAGGGGGCAAATCATTTTTTCTGCGAAATACGGTGGCCCGTACGGTGGGTCCCTGCTATCAGGTGGAGGAATAATTATTTTGCGCGTAATAAGGAGGCACTTCCTTGCGGCTGCCGTGGACCCAGCTATTAGCCTCTCCACGTACAGTACTCTTCCGATGGAAGTCGGTCGTTAACCACATTGACCACGCCACGCTGAGAGGACCACAGCGGTGGACGATGGCGAGGACTAGGAAGGGGACGACGCAGAGCCGAGGAAGACGCAACAGTGGATGCCACACGAAGAGGAGTACGAGGTTTAACTGGTTTGGCTGCGGTGTGAGGCTGCCGTTGCTGCAGAATAACAGGGGGTGTGGGTGAGTAGAGGGATGGCCTGGTCAGCGGTGGGAGTAGTAGGGGGCGGTGAGGCCTCCACGGCATCACAGCCGGCCACGGAAGGCAGGAGCATGCGGCATGACCGGCGCTGCTTTGGGCGGCTGGAGCACGAAGACCAGAGGTTGAAGAAGCACTACGGCCGTTGGATGGACAGCGTACGGTCACTGGAGCTAGAATCGTTCATATTGACTAAGTTGACAAAGCCCTCCGTCCCCGCCAACTTAGTAGGCCCACAAGTCAGGCTCCCACCAAGGTGAGTCCCAGCTAGCAGGGGGAGTATTCATTTTTTTGTGCGTAATAAGGAGACATTTTCGGTGGGTTCGAGCTGACAGTAGGGGGAATGTTTTTTTCGCGAAATACAGAGGCCCTTCCAGTGGGTCCCAGCTATCAGATGGAGGAATCATTATTTTGCGCATAATAAGGAGGAATTTCCCTGTGTGGGCCCCTATTGTTAGCCTCTTCTGATGGCTGTTGTTTGTTGACCATGTTGACCTCACCGCGCCGAGAGCACAAACGTGGTGGACGAGGGCGAGGCCCAGGAAGAGAACCACCCGAAGCTGGTGAAGCCACTGCAGCGGATGCCCATGCTGAGGGGACTATGAGCGCTGACTGGATGGCTGCGGGGTGAGGCTGACATCGCCGGAAAATAACAGGATGTGTGGGTGGTTAGAGGGATGGCCTGGTGGCAGCACAGCCAGCCACGGGAGAAGGGAGTAGGCAGTCCCACCGGCGCTGGTTTTGGCGGCTGGAGCAGGAAGATCAGAGATTAAAGAAGCACGGCGGCCATTGGATGGACATCCAACAGTCACTGCTGTGTGTTGACTAAGTTGACAAAGCCTTGCGTACGCGTCAAAAAAATTTAGGACTGCGTCATCGTCAACCTAGTAGGCCCAGAAGCCAGCCTCCAAATCTATGGAAAACAGCATACAACCCATTAGCCATTATTTTCAATAATTTACAGCCCATTTGCTAATTCTCAAGGATATTTGAAGCCCATATTCTTTTTATTAGCATTACAAACCATATATTTTGGGCACTGCTAAAAAATTCAACGAAATTTTGCATATTTCGATGGGGTCCGAACACTTTTAATCACGAAATTTTGAGTCACATTAAAAATAATTTTCATAAAATTATTTCAAAATAAAATTCAAAAAACAATTCTCCGAAAAAATGAATGAAATTTAGAATCATAACTAGAAAGATGCCCGTTCGTTGCACGGAACATGAAGATGCATTTGTATGAGTAGTTTATCTTGTGGGAGAAAAGATGATATTTTAATGTAATTGCCAATTGGCTTTGGTTTTTATAATAGTAGAGAGTAGAGAACTCCTGAAGAAAATGATATTTTAATGCAATTGCCGGTTGGCTTTGGTTTAAAAATTTACAGCCCATTTCTTACAACTTATAGCCCGTTTTCTGGGGAAGCCCATTTCTTACTACTTACATCTCTCCTCGTCTTGAAAGATTTGCAGCCCAGCAGGGCTGAGAAAAGCAAGTAGGCCTCGGTTTTGGTATTCTCCAAAAAAAGAACTGGGCTAGCCAATTTCAGAAAGAAAAAATATATCAACTGGGCTCGTCATGTGCTTAATAAAAGCGTAAGCATGGGCTAGACGGGCCACAGCCCCCGCACAGCGCGCAGTTGAGCTCCGTCTCAGAAACTAAAAAACAACTGCGCGAGCTGCTGGGTCCCTGGTGTTATCCCCTTGTTGTGTAATTTTCTTGTTTATTGACTACATCGACAATGGCGTGGGACTTATTTGTCAAATAATTAGGAGGAACTATTTTTTTGGCTTGTAATAACGAGGCACCTGCTTGCGGAATGCAAAGACCCTGGTGGGTCCCTACTCTCAGCCTCTCCACGTACAGTCATCTCCTGATTCCTCTTGGTTCTTGACCATGTTGACAACGCCAGACGGCGGCGGGCACAGCGAGCGAACCAAGGTGGAGAACGACGGCAAGGCCTCGGACGGGAACGAACAACAGCCATCGAAGATGCGGCAGTGTAGTGGCAGGTGGAGGGGTGTACGAGGGCAACAACATGCAAGTCAAGCATACAAATGGTACAAAAAGCCCAAGGATTAATTGTTCATAACATTTTTAGACAAAAACCAGATTGAACATGACAGTAACATCTAATCCAACCACTCTTTTTTGCAGTCGCAAACAAAGGGATCGGTCTGATCCATAAAATCAACATCCTGTGCAAAAAATTTTATTTCAGGATGTCTACAACTTGTTGTAAATAGAGGCCGAGCACGTTTAGAAGCCCATTTGTCCACTTGAAACTTCTTTTTTTGTTGTTCAACATGTTCGTCCATGAGAAATCTCTTGCTATAAAAATTAAACCTCATGGACAATAGTAACATCGCATTCGACATGAAGAATGTGACAAAGCTTCTGTTTGCCTGGTTGGATGCATATCGTCCCATCGTTATTGTCCTCAAACGAATGTCATGAGAACTGAGAAAACCCTTGTGCTTATTACGTCACCGACTGGTTATATGTATTTCTCCATGTGGTTCTGCCTAAGTAGACATGAAGATTGAAAACACTTAAGGTCTGAAAAAAGAGTATGTCGAAAGAACGACAGCTGAATAGTTAATTCTAGTACAATATATACAAGATTTCAATGTGCATGAAATCATCACCTCTATGTATAAATTCTCCAGAGATCGAAAGCATCGCAGCAAGCCAATAATTATGTCCAGATCAAAACTACACATTCTGATATATATGATCTTAACAAAATCCAGCAGCATTGATAGCCTATCAATGGACGAACTCTTCATTGAGCATATAACATAATATTAGTACCCAAAGTGTACTCCACGATGATATAAAACTTATGTCCACAAATGAGAAATGCAGCATATCATTACAAATGTGTAGATGATAATATACGGTACCTGAAAAAGTGAGGAGCCAAACACCAACTCCTTGTGATTATTAAACAGGTCACGAATTACACCCAAGATCTCCAGTTTGGGCGCAGAGATGACAGTTATTTCTGAAGGTGTATAACAATTATGAAGGAGCAACCTTTCAAGTGAAGGGCATCTTCGGTGATGAGCTGTTGTCCTTTAAAACTAATTCCAATGCTTTTAAAGTGAGGCGACTTTATTTGGAGACAACTGATACCGATTTCTATTCTGAAAACAATCAGAAAGCGCTCCAGGGCAGGGCAACTGGAGTGGATGATGCTGTGCAGTGAGGCCTCCGATAGATAGACCACCACAAGCGAAAGTTTTTTAGCAGTGGGAGTCGAAGCATTTGTACCAGATCGTCTGGTAGATGGCACCGAGCGAAGGTGGCGGTGTGGAGAGAGGAGGAAAACCACGAGATGGACAACGGTGGTGTGGGCACGAATTCTTGGTGTGTTCGTGGTATGAAACTTTTGTGGTAATGGTACAACTTAAAGTGCTCGAGTTTTCCGAATTCAGGGGATGTCAGCCAAGCGTCCACCTTGCCGGGTATGGACAGCAGGTAGCATGTCGGGATGCAGAGGCATTGAACGGGGCCCTGCTGGTGAGAAGAGACGATGGCTCTGAGGAGATCAAATTCAGGAAGGACAAATATCTGACGACAATCGAGATTGAGGGGCGCGGTGCGCCATAGAGGGTGCCACCGAGTTGAGAGGACTTGTGTGCAACATCAATCCTTGGTGGGGAGAAGCGAGATGATCTCCTCAAGGATGACATCCGGGAGATCGCTGATGCGGTCCACCGGAGATTCTACCGGTTCCTCAAATCCGGGTAGGTGGGGGGGGGGCTCGCCGCTTCTCCCCGCACTACCGGGTGCGGGATCTACAACCGGCGTCACCGCTGGCGGGAGCCTCATCTTCTTGGCGCTGGGGCCAGCCGACTCCATTTTCCTTGTGGGCGTCGCGCCGAGCTCACGGGTTTGAGCAGAGTAGCCAGAGACGAGCCTAGTGGAAGTGCGAGTGGGGAAGAAGGAGGGCTGGGGATTTCTGTAGGAGTGGAAGAAGAGGAGCATGCATTTTCTGTATGATTGAGGAAGAAGGTGAGCGG
>NC_041383.1:619908552-619939231 GCF_002162155.2 Triticum dicoccoides
TGAAGTGGGAGAACGAGTTGTTCGTGTTTATAAGGCCCACTGCACTAACTACTCACTTTTCCCCAGAACCGCTCTCTTCTTTTGCATTGCTGCATTGGAGCTGGCGCATGGACTTGGCTGACTGGCCATGCATGCAGGATGCATGTGCCTGCCGGCCACTGCATGTGCCTGGTTTGTTACTAGGCCTATTTAATAGGGTGGTTATGGAGTAAATTAAGGAGATTTATTTTCTCTGTGTGCATCCACCAATTAGAGGATGCGGTACTGGATGCAGACGCTCACATTAAAGTAACATTCAGAAGAACAAAAGTTCAGCATGTCTATGCATCTCAATGATTCACAATGCTATAACCAATACAAAGCTATGAGAAGGTGTGGAAATAAAGAAAATTCGTCGATGCTTCTATGAGCAAAGGGCCTCCCTCCGCACGCATTAATTTCCTGGGAATGCTTGTTTCTTCTCAATGTTGCGAGCACTTTGAGCATGTTGGCAACTCCACAGCTAGCTAGCTGCCTCATCTTGCAATTGATGCTGACACATTTGCAGCAAACACATGAGGCAATAGACATGACTCAACATGAGTCCATATTGTGCAGTTCCCCTGACATCATATTCATTGTCCTAAATCTGAAAAGATAGGAAAACTGTAGCTATACTTAAACGGTGTTGCAAAACAGTAGCACATATCAATAGCTCGGTATGACAAAACACAATCATCTGGACGAAGGGAATACTGGCCTGCCTGAGGAAGATTGTATATAATTTCATAAGTCCTTGGTTGATTTCCACCTTCGGCTGCACTGCTTGTTTGCTCCTCAACACATGACAGGATCATTCCGCACTTCATTCAGCAAGTCAACGTACGAATAAGCTAATTTCATCTTGCGGTGGTCATTGTACCTAGTTACGAATGTAGGAATACCTGGAGCACCATGAGGTTAGCTGATAGCAGGTAGATGCAGCCATATAAATTTTGTGCGGTGCTACCAAAATTGAGGTTTGTATCCCTTCCCGTTATGAGAATTCTTCTTGAAGTTGGTAGAATGTGACGGCTTGTTCTTTGCATCAAACTTGCCTTTCCCCTGAGATTTGTTCTTGTTGTTTTGGGGCTGGCTGGGCTGGAAGTTCTTCTCATGTACCATGTGGGCACTAGAAGCTCCCTCAGCGACCCGAGCACGTGTGTGTTTTTCTCTCGCCTTCTCAAAATCAAGAGTGCTAATGAGATCCAAAACAGAAAACTCATGTCTCTTGTTTTTCAGAGAAGTAGCAAAATCATTCCACGAAGGTGGAAGCTTGGCAATGATGGTCCCAGCAACAAATTTGTCCGGCAACACACACTTAAAGTACTAAAGTTCCTTAGAGAGTGACTGTATCTCATGAGTCTGCTGAACAACAGAGCGCTCACCAGTCATCTTGTAGTCACAGAATTGCTCCATGACGTACAACTCGTTGCCAGCGCCCAAGGGCCCAAACGTGGCCTCGAGGGCAGGCCACATGTCTTTTCTGCTGTCAAACGACATATATGAATCCACAATGGAATCGTCAAGAACACTCAGCAGTGCGGCTTTGAAGAGGGTATCCATGTTCTGAAAAGCTTCCTACTGTGTAGGATTAAGATCGCCCTCAGGCTTACCCTTAGTGGCGTCATAGCAGTACATGATCTGAAACCAATATACTGCTCTTGTGCGCCACCTTTTATATTGCACCCCCTTAAAAGTAGGCGGCTTCAAAAGCGCAGCAAAACCACTCGGAGTAAATTGCCTGTAATCAGGTTTTTGGATTGGATTGTTGAATATATGAGCAATTTAGTATGAGATTTAATCTGAATCAGCAGTAAATAGATCATGATGACAATTGCAAACATCAAAGTAATGATGCGGACTAAACCAGGAGGACAGAATCACATACTGTACAGCGGGAGAAGAACTGATGTGGTTGATGTTGTCACTCATGTCGGTGATGAAGAGGTTACCGAGGTCGGGGAAGAAGGCTATCATTGAGGAAGTCGTCGCTGGCAGCAGTCACAGGAGTGTGCTCCCCGAAAACCTGATCGCCCCTCTCCCGTACAGGATCACGAAAGGCGGGGTTTGGAGGACTGTTGTCCCTTCTCGCGGTGCACACTGGAAGGAGGGCTGGAGAAGAATTGCATGGCGGCGCTAAGATCTGGAATGGTGCGAAACCATATGATACAGCGGCGGCTGGGGTAGAGCATGTCAGGTTGGTCGTGTGAGTATAATAGTAGGCCTTTGGCCCCCAAACCCCACGTCCAAGTCAATAATATCCCCACCAAGGTTTGTCTCAAAAAAAAACGGAGTAATTAAGGCATCAGTTAGTCCCTTCAGTATAAATACTATATCATTAATAATGGCCCCACCTTTTCTCTCACAAAGTACTCCCTCCTTTCCGGTTTATAGGGATTAGCTCAAAATTTTAGTTTTTCCATTTTATAAGGCTCAATTTGGTTGTTCTCCATCACATGTTCAAATTCCAAGGTGCATCAAATCATTGCATGAAAGTATTAAGAGAAAATTGACCAATGCATGTACTTTATGCATGCATGCATTGCAATTAATGCATTGATAAACATAATTTTTTGAGGAAAAACAAGAGCATTAATTAGGTGCTTTTGCAAACTACAAAAAGTATTCCAACACTCACCATCTACCTTGGTTGGTGAGATTTTTGAATTGATCCCTATAGACCAGAAAGGAGGGAGTATGTTGGAGTACAACCGGCTACACGTTTACAATCCGCTTCTCTTCTCTCTCCTTCAACTAAGCACAAATACTATATTTAAATCCTTATAGCCTGCTTATGTCATCTAATTGTAGTACGTGCTCTAAAGTTACTCTCCACTATGTAGTGTGAATTGCCGGGCGTGCAGCAGGCGGTGCCCTCGATCAGCGCGCCGCTTCAACGGCGGAAGCAGTGAGAGGTCATGTCGCCCTGACTTGCCATCAATGTGGAGCGGCGGGCTCAGATGGCGCCGGGTGGGAAGCGCGTGTAGGAGGGGGGAGCGGTTTTTGTTGGGCCAAGAAGGTGAGAGGCCAACTTGGGATCGGTCCGAAGTTTTTTTGAGTGGGTTAGATGCATCTAACCCAAACTAACCCTCCCTATTTGGATATTTTTTGGTTAGTTGAGTCGAAACTAACACAAACTAACTCTAACTCTCAGATCCAAACAGGGCCATCATGTGCTCCCATACTCTGCATATGACACTAGTCTATGTTACTACTCCCTCCTTTCCGGTTTATAGAGATGTTTAGAGTAACATAGTAATATGTTACAGTAAGTTACTCCCCACTATGACCAGCCTTGGCCTCTCCCAGTGCTCCACCATGTATAGGTGCAAAGCCTGCCACGTATGCATAAAATATGATATGGCACCAATAAACTAAGCACCTATGCATTGAAGACTTGAGTTACGAAGCCATTTAATGCACTTAGCACCTCATCTAAGAGCATGGTTAATAGTATAGCCAGCTGCTGGCTGTAAGCCAGTGCCATGTCATCTACAGCCCATCTTATAGTCAACGTGTACAATAGTAGATCAAAAGAGTGTACTACTTTTTTATTATGTGGCCCACCTTTCATTCTCACAAAGTGCCTAGGAGCACGTGCTAGATATGGCTCTTCACGAAGAGCCCGCTTACCTTCTCTCTCCTCTTCCCTTTCCTCCAACTAAGTAGAAATATACTAGTTTATTCCTTATAGCCCGCTGACTCAACTCTATTGTACTTGCTCTAAGCACATCTAAGCACTTACTAGCACCCCCTTGACCGTGGACCTTGACGGTGTACGTCACCTTGTGTCTCATAATTTTCCTCGTCATCATCTGAGTCCTAGAAGATCTCACCTACATCATCATTAGCATGCAGCCGCCTTGATAGACAACATGCGCAGAAGGAGTAGAGGCGACTGGGGACGCACCACCACCACCACGTCGTGGGCACTCTGTACATGCTCGTGTGCATGCAGCGTGCGTGTTTTTCCATCGGTGCTAGCTCTAAGGCCGAGGCTGTGGTCGTCTTCGTCTCCGACTAGTAGTTGAGCAACAACGGCAAAGAGCTGCTACAAGAGATGCGTATGTCAGCGTTCTGGGAATGGGGGTCCCCAGACTTGCCTGCCTGCGGCCTGCGGCATGGCTCAAGTGCAGGCCCAGTACGGCCCATCTTCATCAACGCAAACTCAAGACCCTCGCGAGGGGCCAAGCCTCGCGGGGCGGACGACGCAAGGCTTCCTCAGGAGCAGCCTCGCCAGGCAGGCTCACGAGGAGGCGGAGAGATCAAGGCAAGGGTACCTCGCGAGGTGCTCGTGACGCAAGCCATGACGATCAAGACCAGGCGGGCGCCAGGCGGACGCCGGCCTACGCAGTGTCCTTGTTTCCTCTTTGGTGCAAAGGGGGCAAGCACAAGCGTGGAGTACCGAGGCATCAGGCAAAGGTGTGCATTTCAGTGCAACGAGACCAAGACCAGCAGAGCTGTAGGATGGAGGTCACCGTGGAGCCCAAGACAGCGTCATCGCCAGTGCCTTTGGCAGCCGAAGACCAACTTTAGTCAGGATAGCTTGTACTAGATGTTCCCCTTCAAAATTGTCGTTGTTGGCGCCCTTCCCACTCAATATTTGGGAAGAGGACCAGGGCCTCTATATATAGAGCTAGCCACCACAGTAGAGGAGATATCTCATAGAGACCCCATCAGATCGAGAGGCGATCGAACTCTCCTAGGTAGTTCATCGCACCAGCCCAAGAACACCTCTCGCGAGGCTGTTCTTCCCCTTGTACTGTTCATCATCAGCCCCTGAGGCAACCCACCACACCACACACTGGAGTAGGGTATTACACCACAACGGTTTCCCGAACCAGTATAAATCTTGTGTCCCTCGTGTTGTTCATTGTTTAGCTTGGATTCTCGCGAAGCGACTGGACGTGGATTGGTAGGGGGAATATCTTCAGCGCACCCCAGAGTTTGAACCTTAAGGGTCTATCGGAACCCAATCCGACATTTGGTGCGCCAGGTAGGGGTGCGCCGGGATCTTTCTTCCGTTGTTCCGCGCTCGATCATCCGACGTGTCCATGGCTGACGCTCGCCGGGCTCGCGCGGAGCGTCGGGCTGCTCTCGCCGCCCGCGTTGCCCAGACGGCTCCCATCAGTGGGTGTCCCCGTCGTTCCCCGTCGCCTGTCGCCAACGCCGCCACCGGCTCGGCGGGGAACGAGCAGCAGGCCTCGTCACTGCATCCCTTGGTGCTGCGGGAAGGCCGCACCGCCACCCTGTCGCTAACTCTAGGTGGTTCGTCGTCCCACGCCCGTCGCGCTCCCATGGACGCACATGCCGCATTGCTCCTGGCGCGTGAGCTCCTGCACTACCGTCCCGTCGACGACCTCTACGAGGAGTGGCTAGCTCGCATCACCGAGCTCGTCAGCGCCACAGGGGGCTCCCCTGCGCTGTCCCTCTCACTGCCTTGCCCTCAGTCCTGCGCGGGTGATGCAGCCCAGGAGGTGCCTCCGCCAGCTCCTCCCCAAAAAGGCGCCCTAGCTCCAAGGCGTGCGGCCCCTGGAAGATATCCACTGCGTCCGGCGCCCGCGCGACAAGAAAGGAGCTGCCAAGAAATCCCTCATCCCCAAGAAGGTGCTCGCGTGCTCCCTGCACCGGCACGCCATGACCGCATCCCTGGGCCAGCACGTCAAGACCCCGCGCTGCTCCAGGCAGCGGCACGCGGGAATCCCCTGGAGCAAGCCCCGCATCAGCAGAGAGCTCCGGTGCCCACCGCGCCTTCACCACCGAGCTACGCAGTGTCGCCTGGCCGGGCAAGTTCAAGCCTGACCTGCCTCCTCGCTATGATGGCAATGCCGACCCGACGGAGTTCCTGCAGCTCTATGAGCTGGGCATCGAAGCGGCCAACAGGGACGAAAAGGTCATGGCGAACTGGTATCCCATGGCGCTCAAGGACGGTGCCCGCACCTGGCTCCTGAACCTGCCTCCTGGCGCGATCTCCTCCTAGGACGAGATGCGCACCCGCTTCATCCCCAACTTTCAGGGCACTCGCGACCGTCCGCCAGCCGTGGGTGACCTGCGCCGCATCAAGCAGCAACCCGGAGAGACCTTGTAGAAGTACATCCAGCGCTTCAACAGCGCTCGCCTCAAGATTCCCAAGGTGATCGAGGAGGCCATCATCTCGGCGTTCTCTGACGGCGTCCACGACGTCAAGATGAAGGAGGAACTGGCGATCCACGAAGATCTGTGCATGTCTCTGGAGCTGTTCAAGCTAGCGACCAAGTGCGTAAGGGCTAAGGAGGGACGCCTCTCCCTTCTCGAGCACCCAGCTGCAGATCCAGAAGAGAAGAAAGCCAAAGCCAAGGACGTGAAGCGCAAAGGAGCAGTTGTGCTCGCAGCAGATCCGGATACGAAGCGCGGCAGGGATCAGCTGGAGTCGTCCAAGGGCAGCCGGTACTGCGTGTACAACGATCTCCACACCCACAACACTAATGAATGCCAAGAGCTCAGGGCCGTGCGAGAAGGCCGTGTCGGTCGACACCCCGAGCGCAACGATCAGGGCTACGACCGAGGCGGAGGAAGAGGCGGAGGACGATTGGACGACCGTGGTCCTCGCCAAGGGTGGCGTGACCGGCCTCGCGAGGACCGCTGGCAGGACCAGCCTCGTGAGGGGTCTTGGAGGGATCCGCCTCGTGAGGATCGCCCACAAGGCAACGTAGGCCTTCCTCCTCTGCCACCGCCGCCAATAAGGAATGACGACCATCATCAGGACGAGGGGCTGGGGGCTTCCAGGAGCCGCGTGCTATCGCTTGCATCTTGGGCGGTGCCCAGGCCCCAGCCTCTCAACGCATCTTCAAGCAGTTTTCTCGCGAGGTGAATGCAGTCCTCCCAAGCTCGAGGCCACGCGCCCTCTCAAGTGGTCCACGTGCGCCATCGTGTTTAGCTCAGCGGATCAGCTCAAGTGTGCGGCAACAGCCGGTGTCCTCCCAATGCTCTGTTCCCCAGTCATCAGCAATGTGCAAGTTACCAGGACCCTCATCAACGGCGGAGCCGGGCGCAACGTCCTGTCCGTCGAGACGTTCAACAATCTCCAAGTGCCATACGATCAACTTCAGCCGACCAAGCCTTTCTCAGGAGTCACTGATGGTTCCACTATCCCAATAGGGCTGGTCCGCCTCCCTGTCACCTTTGGACAGCGCAAGAACTACCGTACCGAGCTCATTGACTTCGATGAGGCCCACATTCGCCTGCCATACAATGCCATCCTCGGATATCTAGCCCTGGCCAAGTTCATGGCAGTGACTCACCATGGCTACAACGTCCTCAAGATGCCAGGAACTGGCGGAGTCATCACGATCCCCTGTGAAGAGAAGGATGTAGTGTGCTCTCTTGAGCACACCTTCCAAGCCGCGTCGATCGAGGACCTAGACAGCAAGAGTGGAAACCTCCCTGAAGCAGCTCCCAAGAAGAAGAAGACATTACCCAGCTCAAGGCCTCAGGAGGCAGGCACCTCTGGAGGCACCGCACCAGGATTTGCGCCCTTCCAAGGGGCGCCACCCTCCATTGCATAGGAAGGCGCGCCCGGCGCCCTCCTCGGGCAGGGCTCGGGGGCTCTCTCCTGGAGGGCCACTGACCTTGCCAATATCACGAGGGAGGCGCTCGGGCACCACTTGGAGGCGTGCTTCTTGGCACGCTTCCCTCAGGAAGGCATAAGGTAAGGAGGGCCCAACCCTCAGGAGTTCATCACCAAGGTTACTCAGGAGCTGCAGGAATTGAGAGTCATGCACGGCAGCCGCCACCTACCCAGCGTAGCTCCCCATCCAGGTGAGGATGGCGGGCTGCACGTATGCATCGACAACCCAAGGCTCAATCGAGTCGCGTCTTAGGAGCGCTTCTGGCCTTCACGTGTTGGACGTTGCGAGGGTCCACCTCACAACTACGTTCGCATGCCTTTCGGCCTGCCAAACGCGGCTGCTATCCACCAGCATCTAATGAGGAGCATTCTGGAGGCTCAGGTGGCCAGGCACCGCACGTTCCTGGAGGAAATGGAGATGGACCTTGCCGAGCCGCCCGGACCTCCAGAGCCTCCCGAGGCTCAGAGTTCCGAAGGCTCGTGAGGATTGGCTTCTTCACCACGCACCATCAGCTACTCCAACAATCGCTCTGCAACAATATTAGGTGACATCCTTTGAGTTTCATTTCAGCTGGGAGCGCCCTCAAGGCTGCATCATTCCCAGGTCGCGTGGGTCTGTCCCCGCGACATGATCCATTTTGCTTATGTCTTTAGCTTACCTTGTTGGGGGCACCCCTCGGGCTGCATCATCCCCAAGCCGCTCGGGCCCGACCCAATGGCATGTGCCTTTCCTTGCATCTATCTAAGTTGGATTGCCTTTTCATGCTTAACCTTCCTGTGATAATCGCCTGCTTGATTGACACCTACCTTTGGAGCCGCTCGCTCTGGCACGTCGCTTGTGCACGGTTCCGTCCATGCAACGTCGACAAATCTGAGTGGTCGAGCTCTGGCCGCTGCAGCCCCACAAGGCGCCACCTCACCAGGCCCTCAGCGCCTCAATCACTCCCTCGGAGCAACCAATGGCTGGCTGGCGATCGTAATGGCAGTCCTTGTTTTCCTTGCGTTGGTTTACAGGGTCCACCTAAGGAATAATGTGTTGGGCGTCGTGAGCTCTCTCTCTCTCTCTCCCGTGCGATCCGCTTGCCCGTTAAAAGGGGGGCGCCTGAGCATGATGACTCAGGAGCTCTTACTGGCTCTCCAGCCCTCACCCCCGGCCTTGACCCACGGCATCGCGACCTGTCATACCAGCAGCGGCTGAGCTCGCTCGAGGGTCTGGACCTGAGGATGTAGAGCATGAAGGAAAGTGCGGGGAAGAGGGGAGAAGCTCACGAGGGCCTGACCCAGCGACATCCCAGCTGCCGACGCGCAGGTCCGACACCTCGCCAAGGAACGACTCCAGGCTCCCGAGATAAGTCACGCTCCCGGAAAAGCTAAATCAATGCAACACCAAACCCTCGCCTAATGCGGTTCTGTCACGGCGACGTTGCCTTCCTTTCTCGCCCAGCGGAGGCTGCTTGAGCGCTAAAGGGGACCTCCTGAGCATCGGTCCTCGGGGGCTGTTACTGGACCTCGGGCCGCTCACCTCCTGGCCTTGACCATGGCATCGTGACCTGGCATACCAGTGACGGCCGAAGCCTGCCTGGGGACCGGAACCTCTCAGCGTAGAGCACCAAGCCCTCGCGAGGTTAGAAAGGGGGAACCGAGCCGAGACAGGACAAGCATCTCGCTCATAGCAGATGCTTTACATGCCCCCATGGAATGTTTCCTTGATTCCTTGTAGGGAACAAGAGGTGCTAATCCTAAGGGACGCTAACTACGCGCACCTCCATGGTGGACGCCATCATCAATAGTGGTCGACCAAGCGCCGGCACCAACCCCATCCAGATCAGCCACGCCGGTGGCCTGATGTAGCTGCTCTGCTCCGAGAGCGACGCCATCTCGAGGGCTCGTAGCTGTCGTCGCTCATCTCCGGAGTCACGAGAAGCTCGGGAGAGTCGCTGGACCCTCGAGCTTCTCCGCTGCCACCAGAGGAGCTGCTGAGGAAGCGGTTGGCGGGCCTAGCCCTCGCCACTCTGATGCCCCGGTCGTATTCGAAATGAATCACGAGGGCACCTCCAGTTTGGCAGACCCGGGCAATCTCGCCCCAGCCCTGGGTCATGTAGACCTTGACCGGAGCGACAACCTCAACCTCCCCTCCGGTCGCAGGGGTACTGCAGTCAACGTGCTGCAGCCAGAGCTCAAGAGACCCCCTCGGTGGCATCTTGAAGGCGAAAGAGGGAGGAAGACGAATCCAAGATCTTGGGGGCATGGTAGCATGAAGCACGATCTCGCGAGAAGAGCCCTCGGCATGGACTACAGGGGCGATGACGCGCACCGCCGTGATTCGTCGGCGTCACCAGTGGCGCAGGCGGTGCCGGTCGGCGTCTCCTTCTCTAGGGCCCTTAGCTCGGGCGTACAAGGGCAGCAGAAATCCAGGCGATGGTCGCTCGTACCAAGGCCTTGACGTCTCCTGCCGTGCGAACTCGTCGCAGCGTCTGGGGAACGGCCGCTTCATCGGCGGGAGCGGGTCGGGACCCTCTCGGGGGGCCTTCCCTTTCTCTTCAGCTGAGAACCGGCGGATCAGCGCCATTGGCGTGAAGATGGAGGAGGGGCGAGGAAGAAGGAGTGAAGCAAGAAGAGATGGACTGCAGGGGCTCTTGCACGTCCGTACTTATAGTCCAGAGGAGGCCAACCATCGGCCTCCATGATCGCAAGTAATCATTGCTCAATTCTGCCTGCAGGGACTTGTCAAGTCGGGCAGTTGCCGAGGCAGCATGGGGAAGCGGAGACGCCCACGTCCAATCAACCGCCACACGGCGCCCAAGGCTGCAGGCTGTTGGGGCCCACGGTGCTCCGCACTTGCCCCTTCGCTTCTCTGCTAAGCCAAGTCCGACCGCGCCATGGGCCCGGGGGCTACTGTCGGCGTTCTGGGAATGGGGGTCCCCAGACTTGCCTGTGTGCGGCCTGCGGTGTGGCTCAAGTGCAGGCCCAGTATGGCCCATCTTCATCAATGCAAACTCAAGACCCTCGCAAGGGGCCAAGCCTCGCAGCGCGGACGATGCAAGGCTTCCTCAGGAGCGGCCTTGCCAGGCAGGCTCACAAGGAGGTGGAGAGATCAAGGCAAGGGTACCTCGCGAGGTGCTCGTGACGCAAGCCATGACGATCGAGACCAGGCGAGCGCCGGCCAATGCAGTGTCCTTGTTTCCTCTTTGGTGCGAAGGGGGCAAGCACAGGCATGGAGTACCAAGGCATCAGGCAAAGGTTTCCATTTTGGTGCAACAAGACCAAGACCAGCAGAGCGGCAGGATGGAGGTCACCGTGGAGCCCAAGATAGCGTCATCGCCAGTGCCTTTGGCAGACGAACACCAACTTTAGTCAGGATAGCTTGTACTAGATGTTCCCCTTCAAAATGGCCGTTGTTGGCGCCCTTCCTGCTCAATATTTGGTAAGAGGACCAGGGCCTCTATATATAGAGCTGGCCACCACAGTAGAGGAGATATCTCATAGAGTCCCCATCAGATCAAGAGGCGATCGAACTCTCCCAGGTAGTTCATCGCACCAGCCTAAGAACACCTCTCATGGGGCTGTGCTTCCCCTTGTACTGTTCATCATCAGCCCGTGAGGCAATCCACCACACCACACACTGGAGTATGGTATTACACCACAACGGTGGCCTGAACCAGTATAAATCTTGTGTCCCTCGTGTTGTTCATCGTTTAGCTTCGATTCTCATGAAGCGATTGGACGTGGATTGGTTGGGGGAAGATCTTCGCGCACACCCCAGAGTTCGAACCTTAAGGGTCTGCCGGAACCCAACATCCGATAGCGTATGCGCCGTTGCGTGCGAGCTTCGCCGTAGCACGACGAACTGGACGTTTCCGCGGATGGCGCATGCCTCCATGCAGCCGAGTGTGTGCGCATGCATGTGTTATTCATGTGCATTCTGCGGCTGAGCGTGTGTGCATGCACATGTTGTGTATGTGCGTTGTGTGCTCCATGCTGTGCGCGTATGAGCATGAGTTGGATCGGATGGAGTTAGTGCATTGGCTTGTGTACATGCGTGGCTACATGCGTCCAGTACATGCGTGGCTTGTTGCGTGGTTATCAACAATTCAATATAAACTACTCCCTTCGTTCCTAAATATAAGTCTTTCTAGACATTTCAAATAGACTACAACATACGGATGTATGTAGCTATATTTTAGTGTGTAGATTCACTCATTTTGTTTCGTATGTAGTCCCTTACTGAAATCTCTAAAAAGACTTATATTTGGGAACGGAGGGAGTATAAAACTTCTTCAAATTAGCATCCTGATGTACCATTTCTAGTGGTTCGTGCAAAGTTCATGTTCTTTTATTTGTTTATAGGTGGGCAGGCGGCAAAAAACAGGGGAAAATGCGCAAGGTTCCTTGCAGACGCTCCACTGTGAGGTTCCTTGCTCCTTCTCGGTCGTCGGGAATCTATGTTGTTCAACTCTTTTCTTTTTTGTAAGCTTTGTTCATCCTTTTCCCAACATGCGGGACATCTAGCATCAAGGTGCACGTTTCATGCAAGAAAATGGAGATAATCAGATAAGCAGTGCGTAAGTGAGTCCTGCACTTCGATGGCACCTGCGCAATATTTTTCTCCTCGATGGCACGTGAGTAGTGCACGTACTCAACGATGGAGCACGAGATGGTAGCAATGACATGGTCAACCCTTTTTTGGAGAGAGTACGTACTAAATAACTTTGATGTGTCCCATCAACTCGCAGAATGACGAGAAGCTTGATTACGCCTTCTCCCTCGCCAACGCGTACGCGGTGGCTCGCAGCACGAGGAGAAACTTTTGCTTACAAGCGGTGGACGTGCAGCAGTTCATTTGGTGTCAGATAGCCAGAAGCACTACTTAGGAACCATCGACTTCCGGAAGAGGCGAAGAACCAAGTGCAACACCTACTAACCTTAGGCTAGGCATAGTGGGTGTAACATAAGTAGGGGTACCTCCTTTTTTTATTCTAGAAACAACCACACGCGAATATCGAGGTGCTGGTTATGTAGAACAAATTTCCTAGAGTCCGTGCTCAGCTCTCCTCTATCTCTCTTCTCAGCCAGCCAGCGGACACGCGGAGCCCATCGTCTGTTTGCTCACATGTGGTCCCACACGTCAGGGAAAACACAAGAGGACCCACTGAACCTGCACATCTTTCACCTCGACGTGCTAGTGATGAAAAACAAATCCAATAAAGATCTTCGGTGGCTGCTTTTGGAGTTACTCAAGAGTAGTAGGATTCTATTTACAGTTTAACCCAAGATGCACATCACGTGGCTTCAACTACCACTCTATTTTCTTGCATGAAACGACCTAGATGCTAGATGTCCCACGTGTTAGCAAAAGGAGGAAGAACCCGACCAAATCTTTGGTTGTGCTCTCGGATTAGACTAGTTGTGCTAACTTAAAAAATTTATTGTGTACTCCCTCCGTTCCAAAATACTTGACTTCCATTTGTCCAAAAATGGATGTACCTATATACTAAAACATGTCTAGATACATCTATCTTTTGACAAATAGAAGGCATGTATTGTGGAACGGAGGGAGTAGAATGGATGCAAGTTTTGGTATTGGGAAGAAGAGTACATCGATATATTGATAGAGCGCAATTTAGTAGATGTTCTAGCACTTTTAGCTAGCATAGAGGCTAGAGATGAGACTAGTGCACTTGTTGATACTCCTACCAGAATAGAGGCTAGATATGAGACTAGATGCGAGGAAGCAACATATACTTCTTTACACTCGAAGAAGAAAGAAGCACGCAAGATCGAGCCTCCGTAGATCGACAATGATTGCATCAAGAAGGCACTAATCCAACTTACATGAGCAGTTACGGAAGTTGGATATCTTCTAGAGTAGTAAAATGTATTCTTGTGGTTCTTGTTTTCTTTGGTCTTGCTTTTCTAGTCAAAATTATCATTGGAGTTCGTGCAAAATGGAGGTCCGTTTAGGGTCGTGCGTTGGAGTTGGCCTTACAAGTGGGACCGCAGTTGAGGAAACCGACTATCGGCAAACCCCCACCTCGCCCGTCGCGCAATGGCTGAAGTTAGAGAAACGACGAGGTTGATGAGATTGCTCTAGCACGGACTCCAAGAAATAATATGGTGTCAGATGGATTTCGTGGTGGTGGCGTGTGTCGTACTCCTGGACGTGAATGCTTGTTTTGGCCCATGCCACCCTACTACTCCTACTACTTACTATATACTACTAGTATCGAGGATTCGAGGTGCTGGTTACGTACAACGAACGGATGATGCTTCGGTGCCTTAAGGCACCTACCTTTGTGTCTATGACATGTGGGTCCAATAGGTGGCTAGCCCACACATGTCAGTGACCCAAAGGTAGGTTCCTTTAAGGCACCGAAACTATGTCCATAGCGAACGCATTAACATATGGCTACAGTAAAAACACCCGCCCTACGCGCGAAGCATGTGAAGCTAGTACAAATAGTGTACTACTATTGTTGATTGGCCTCATCCAATCACCTGTTGCAATGCACGTACAATTATGTATTCAGAAAATATTTTTTTGCCTCGTCGCACCACTCACTCAGAGAAGCGACTCGAAAGCCATTCATAAATTTAGTAAGTTTATCACAGGCATATCATTTTATTACGTACAATAGCTCATCAACCCACATCGACAACGAGGATACATTATAAATACTAAATTTTTCATCACACAACAAATAACAAGCAATGAAAAAAACTTCAACTCAACCAATCCTCGGCGTTGGAAACACTTGCTTTGATCCACAAGTGATTCTCTAGGGCGGGCCATCTATTGTCGATCTCGAAACCAACGCAGGACTGATCATCCAGGCTGAAGCAGCCTACTATATCAGTACCAGGGTAGGGAACCACCCAAATGTCCGAGGTATAGACACAGTTGCTTCTCATAAATGGTACTAGTAATGTTGTGTCAACAGTAGTTGGATCGCCTTTCACCATCATTGGATAGTTTTGTCCAAGGAAGAACGAGTTTTCTCCAAGACTATCAATTCTGTACCAGGGAGAAGGTGTTGGCGCTAGCAGACTAGTATCCATCCCGAATACCATGCAACATGTGTTGGAATAGGTCCGAAGAGTGCAACCATGGGAGATAACACGTGCTCCCTCGGTAGTACAAACTCAGTGCGTTATATACAGACAAGAAGAGGTGATCCATCGGAATTAGTTGCCAGGCGCCACTAAGTATATACGTTCTGCTCGTCCTCATGCTCGTGATCATCACCATCATCATCTCCCCCTTGGTTATAAAATTTTTCAAGTATAGGTGGTGGAATGTTCATAGGACCTTGGAAACACAAGAAGAAGGTTAATTAGTAAAGGGAAACTTGCTAGCCCGCATGCATGTGGATGAAACAATTATAATTACGGTGGAAGACAAACGTACCAAAACTACGAGGATCCCATGCAAAAACAGTGCCATGAGCGGTGGAAGCAAACACAAGACCCTCATATTGAATTGCATCACAGTACACATCCGTGTATAGAAACTGATTTTTGAGCAATATCCATCAAGTCGAACCACAAAGGACGGCAACAAGCTTGTCGAAGATAGCAACAACTTCGTAGTTCTTGTAACTCCAAGAGTGGTTGGGAACTCGACAAATTGCTATCTTCCGTAGAAGATAGTCACCATGATCGTATTTAAACATGCGTAGAATACCGGTGTGCTCAACCTCTGGGTAGTCTGCTGAGATTTTTCAAAGTGGAACCCGGTGCCGAGTGTACACATTCACAAGTTCCCACTCGCAGTTGTACCCAATATAAACAACCCAATCTCCATTTGCGCAAGGCAAGCGATGGCATCTTAACATCATACGTATCATTATAAAGCAGCTTCAACTTGCACAAGGCGAGGCGCCGTCATCCCCTCGCCAGTAGTCATCAGGGTCATGGCGAAGAAGATAGGGGATATCAAACCGCTCCTTGACCCTTGGGTTCCTTGTAATGATGTTATTAGTTGAGTCGAGAATGGTCTTGAACGAACCTGCCATGCTAGCCGAGGTGATGACGTAGCACCGATCAATGAGTTCCTCCACCATGTCATCTTTCAGATCGGGGCAAGAATAACGGGGTCGTTTCCGGCCTGTTCCCTCCATGGAGAAGACGATCGATCAATGGCAGAAGGAAGGGTGAAGGGCTGAAGGAAAATGGAGGAGCGAGAGGAAGAGCGTGCGACAGCAGTTCCAAATTGAGAGGGAAAGGCGAAGAGTCGGTGTACGGTTGCCAGTTTGCCACGATTCATGAAGAGGCGCCCCGGCCGACACGTCCGTTTGGAAATACTAGTTGAAAAGGACTCGCCATCATCTCACTGATATGTTGGAACGGGACCACATGTCAACGAAACATGGTGTGTAATTTCTCGTGCAAAATGCGATCTGGCCGCATTGGCCCGAGGTACCGCATTAATTATTATTATTTTTGAAAGTTTGCCGCATTAGTTATCGACCGTTATTTTTTTAGCATGCAATCTGAATGGATAGCTCCTGTGGTCATCACACATGAGCGGATATAGTGATGGTTGATTTTCCCGAGCAACTTATTACTATGGGAATATGGGATTATCAGCGGATTCAAGGAACAGAGAAATGATGGTTGCTTCATCCGAACAACTTACTGTGGCAAAGGTGGGGTTCTGTGATTTGACTACTCACTAGTCGTTACTATTGCGGCGCAACGACCGGGTTGAATCTTTCCCTAAAGTTGTGTTGTGCACTCAATATTGCTGCATGGCAGGTGGAGCCGGATGAAGGATGTCCAACATGTCTGCGAAACAAAGTTGAATTATTTCTGGCATTGCTATCAATCCTTCAGGATTTGTTTATATGTACGCATAATTTTAATGAAATTGTACTGTGATGCTATGAACGTTTCAACTTTGGTTCCCGCAGGAAAAAAAGTTTTCAACTTAGGATTCATGTGTCTTGCCTCGAGATTATCTCGTTACAACATTCCATCAAATACAAATGAAACTACTATGGCTAATGCATCTCAATGGTTCACAGATCAGCGCCAATATTCACATCACAACTGAAGACAAAGTTGTGAGAAGGTGTACAAATAAAGAAAAAAAATGATCGATGATGTTCGTAGGCATGGCTCCATTTCCTTGGCACAGTGTTCATTGCTTGGCAGCTAGTTTCACCCAACTCTGTAGCCAAAAAAGAGGTGTATGAAGGACACCACAATCCGATCATTTTGTTCATCTCCACTAAAATCGAGCGGACCATCCCTGTTTGCAAAGATATCCAGTCAGTGTGATTACAATAATAGTAGAACTAGATGATGAAACATAACACACATAAATAGAAGCCGATCACCTCTATGATCTCCCTTTAGGACTAACTTCTTGTTGGAGAAGATTAGTCACGGAGTTGAATGAGGAGGATAGCAAAACCAATCTCCCTTTCCGCAGTCTCACAGAAATGTAAAAATGTTGCCCGTGTGACATTTTGGCGGAACTGCACAAAACACTCTTTAGAAAAAAGTGATTTGTGCAGTTCACCAAAAGGTCGCAATAGCAACGAGGTGAAAATGGATAACCTTGTTTGCGAAAGGAGGTCGAAAGGAAACAATTACTACCCGATAACACGAGTTCAAGACACATATGCCGACAAAAAAGAAGCATGTTCCATGTAATAAGGGAAAGATAGCACATGGTGGTTTATCAAAAATGGTTTGAGGACGAGATTGCAAGATGGAAAGTACGTCGGCTGAGATACGATTTAAGAAAACAACTAAAGAAGATCCACATGCAGCAACGTGGGAAGATGGGCAGTGGAGCAAGGCCGGAGGAAGCTGTACCTGAGGGTCGTCGGGATGTTACTAGGAGGGCGCCGGCGGCCGGGATCTGCCCATACTGCGGCAGCGAGCAAGTGGCGAAGGTCCTACCGCGCCAGAGCTTGGTCAGAGAGAACGACAGGTACCGCATATCGGGACGTGCTGTCTCAACGCTGTCGAATGGAAAGACGATGCACATCCACTCTTTTCGCCGGTGGACGGGATGCAGCCGGATCACTGAACAACGCTGAGAGAGAGAGGCCACGCCGCCTTGTGTGAGATCGTGTGACGAGATACAAACCCATTTTTCCATTTTCCCCACGGCATTTATATTTTGTATGTGCCACTGAGGAATATATAACTTTACTTAATGCTAACGCGTCAAGTCGAACTTTGTTCCATCTAGGCATGGTACCCGACCCTCCTTCGAGTAAACAACCGCTAGACGCGTCAAATTATCACGTGGGCTGCCTTTTTGTATAGAAACGAACTCCACCGTGTACCCGCGCGGGTGTGGCCGGGAACAAGACGTGAGTTCGTGCGTTCTGCGTGAACTTCTTCTTTAGGTGCAGGCACATACGTGGGTGGGTGTGAGAGAGATGGTTTGTGCGAAACAGAGGCGATGTGTTGATGATATCTCAAACAGAAAAATTTAACATATGTAATGTGTGTGAAACAGAGTCATGGACGTGAGATATCGATAGAATTGAAAACAGGGATGAAGTGTGTGGCTGCGCGATCGATAAAGAGTGCCATCGAATTTGTGTTTGCCCATGTCAAAGATACAGGGCGGCTGGCCTACTGGAATTTGAGAGGGCAGAGGTGTAGTTTTTCTCCATGGCATGGATACCTACCTACAACGTTCGACTATCGATGTGTGTGGGGGTGGGAGGGGGCAGAGACCAATCGACTAGTATATGTGTGGGGAAGGAGAGAGACCTAGCTATGTATAGAGGGAGATCGATCGACATCCATTGATATGTGTAGCAGAGGAGTAGGGTTGGGAAAAAGACAAAGGTAGAGCATCGGAGGGTTGGTGGTGGAGTGGCGTCTCACAAATGGTGGGAGAGGCCTGCTAGACAAATGGAAGGTATGAGTGCAATATCAATAAGAGAGGGCGGGGGATGTCTATCTGTCTATGCACGTGCATGTGAGAGACAGGTAGGGAGGTATTCAAGGATGATGAGGGGAGAAGATATGGTTGTGGTAAGCTTACATAACTACATAGTAAGATCAAATGTCATGTGTCCGAGAAAGAGAGAGACATAACTAGCGAGGTAAGTGTATCGGTGCTTGGTGAAAACGAATTATAGTCGGCCTGGATATATGTATGGAGATCAATTCATATACACGCCTGCATGTGTTGGAAGAAAATAAGGTCCAGAGAGACAGACAGGGGGAGAGGGTGTGGCTAGGAGGGGTGGTGCTAGAGGCCTACCATGTCGAGGGGGGAGGAGTGTGCGAGTATGTGATTAATGAAAAGAGGGGCGGGAGTGTGCACCTGCATGGAATCGTATTGGACATAGGGGGGCATGGCCAGTGAGAAGAGAAGAGAGGAAGTATATATGTGTTTGTTGTAGGCACACTTTGCTAGAGAGGTATATCGACCGGTGTGTGCCGGAAAGAAGGAGCCGGGGGCCTACACACACCGCTGGTGGACGACCTAGAGAGAAATAATGAACGTGTGCGATGGAGGGGGCGCTAAGGGTGGGTGAGAGGGGGGCGGGCGTGTGCATGCACGATAGAAAGTTAGCGCTATCTAGCTACAGATAGAAGAGGATCGTGAAGGTGTAAAAGACGAACAAAGATCATAATTAATTACAAAAAAGTGGATACAGATACTTGAAGAAGATATCATAATGTAGAACATTGATTATAATTTGGGCTAATGTGTGGCGTTTGCAACTCAGGTCTAAATACTTGTCATAATGTAGGGTGCGGGGTATTATACTTTGTGTGATAAACACGGTGTACATATGGAACATGGTTTAGATTATGAATATATAGTTAGTACATCAAATGTACTATTATTTGGAATCAACATCAAGTGTATTCAAAAAATAGAATTCGAGTTCATGTAGTACACATAGTTCATATCTATATCTATAGTAATCATGTGGTGTGTTATTAAGGTAATACACGAATGATGGTTGAAGTTGGCAACAATCATGATTGTAGTTTCTTATTGAAATAGAGAAATGAATTCAAATTTAGTTCGAATTGCAGCGGTAGTATAGACATTTGGAATGCACTAAAATGTTGGTATGAGTAGGTTACATGCATTATACAGCAAGCGAAAAAATTTAATCGGACATAAGATTGATTCATACTCCCTCCTTCCATCTATATAGGGCGTAATGAGATTTTTAAGACCGCCTTTGACTATTGACAAGATTAATAGTACATGACATGCACAATGTGAAAATTATATCATTGAAAGAACCTTTCACAGACGAATTTAACGGTGTGCTTTGTGTAAGTTGCATGTCATATATTATTGCTCTAATATTTGGTCAAAGTTAGCATCGAAAAACGCATTAGGCCCTATATAGATGGAAGGAGGGAGTAGCTTTGAATAGCATTGTATAGTAAAACGGGGAAAGACTCTCACTTTGTGTGGTGTGAATAGTTTTATTTTTTTCGTTTTCTTTTTGGTTGAGGGAAGTGCGAATTGATTTGGTACGTACAAGTAAAATATTACTACACGTTAGGCTTGTCCCTAAAATTCATCCCGCGTCTTGTTATATCCCGAAAATTCAGATATCGTGCTCCCAAAACTGGCGCCTTCACAACCCGCGCCTTGCTATCCCAAAATTACAACGCGCGCAAAAACTCCCTCCAGCTGCCAAATCCCGACACGCAAAATCCCCCTTCTAACCCTGAGCCGAAAGGGCCGCTAGTTCAAATTGGTGGGGGGTACTTTTGTAACACATCCTACATTTTGGACAAGCACGTCCCTAAGTCATGCTTCACCCCCTCCCATCGCCCCCTTTTTGCCATTCGAAATCCCAAGCCACCATAACCTCTCCGCTCCAGCCGTGAAACCCCACCCTCCTCTGTCTGCCACCTCACCGCTGCCCAGCCGGAGCCTCTTCCCCGATGATGTCGTCCACCGCAACAACTCGACGTCCCTCGTCCACCTCCCGGAAGAGGATCCATCGTCCATCTTGTTGTCTCGCCGGTTCGGCCGCCCCGTCCTCCACATCCAAGGAGCTGCTCCGATGATTGCCTCGTCTATCGCGGCTGCTCCATCCCCACAACGCCGCCTTAACCTGCTCCACCAGAACCGCAGCATCCTCACCGACTCCTCGGACGAAGCCGAGGCCTACTCGGCGCCACCAAAGAGGTTGTACACTCATCGCATCTCACCTTCTCCTTAACTCGACCTCCCGGTGCCGACGGTGCTCCATCCCGCACCCCCATGGAGCGGCTACCTTGAAGCCGGCGCCGCAAGCGACATCTCCACGGCGGCTCTCCCCCAGTGCGAGGCCCCTTCAGTGGTGGCGTCCATACCAGCCGGATCTGATGCTGCTGCTCCGGCTCTCGCTTGCTCGCTCGCGCTGCTGCTGCTGCTCCGGCTCTCGCTCGATCGCTCGCTCGCCCAGCCGCTGCTGCTGCTCTGCTCTGATTAAGCCACACTTCAGTCGACTGAATCAACTTTTGGGTCAGTCGATTTTCAGGGGTTGGGAGGCTCACCGGAGTTAAGGAAGAACCACCCGCAGCGGGGACGGGGGCTCGCCAGAGAGGTACCCCACTATCTATCTTAGGGTTCAGGGTGGAGGGCGGGGGGCCTAGAGGGCTGGCCGAGGCGGCGGTGGGGAGTTGTTTCGGGGCGGCGAGGCGGCGCTAGGGCCAGCGGTTCGACCGTTGGTGGCTGGCGGCTCAGGGGGGTGCAGGTTGAAGATGAACGGCACTCCCTCCCTAAACTACATGTCAAGTGCCTCTCGGCTACCATTGCGTTCAGTTTCAATAGTAGCATTCAGATTCCACAGTAAATTTCAGTTTTGACAGTTAAGTTCAGAGTCAACAGTTTTTACCTCATCTGTTGTAGTCAGGTGGTTTTTGGTGATGTAAATTTTATATCCATTTTACATCATCTATTGGAGATGCTATTAGAATCCCACTTGAGATTGACGATGTCTGTCTTGTGCTGCTTCAGCCTTGACGTCTTACGGCTCACCGGAGCTGTTCCAACGATAGAACGATCCATCACAACAAAGCAGTACCCTGGACGCCGTCTACATATTCCTCAGATCTTCCTCCACACCTCCGACAGCCACCTCTGCCTCAACTACTTCAGTGACCAACCCAATGATGCTGAGGTCGACACGACTACGGCAAAGAGGTTGTATAGTTGTTGCATCGCTTATTACTATACATTCACGTCGATCCATTAGGGCTATTTTTGTTCAACGGAAACACATAGCAATAGGGAATTTTCCAATGGCACTCTACTATTCAATTATTCATGCATTTTGTTGAAAGGAATGAAGCAAATCATCCACCTGGACCTACTTTTCAAAATCCTATGCATGAAAACAAGACCAAGTGCATTATTGACAGAATAACATTCTAATTGTACACGCTTTCATATGGTTTCACTTTATTTTGGCCGTGTTTCTTTGCATTCCTTTGCTCTTCCAATTCCTGTAAACCAAACACCCAAGTTGACAGAAATCATGTGTTTACAAATGCTCTGTTTACATGTGCATTCCTATCCTATTCTGGTGTTGTTCCTATCCCTGCGTTTTTAGAATCATGCAAGCCAAATGAGCCCTTAAATAATTACTTCAGTTATAGGGAGGTGTCGAAGGGAACTTTGTGTGGTTTGTCCTGCTCCTGCCGCGACGTAGTCCACCTCACCTGAGCTGCTCCATCGACAGAAGCATCCACCAAACCAGACATCACGACTCCTGACCGTCTTTCACCGCCTCAGATCTCCTTCCCTGCCGCCGGCACCCACCGCAACAGCATCACAATCATCGACTCAGCAGATGAACCTGAGGAGTACACGGGTCCACAAGAGAGGTCGCACTCTTTTGTTTCTGCTTATGTTATGCATTAATTGAACTTACCTGCTACTTTATCGTCCTGTTCAGCTCTTAGACTGCCAAGTCAGGTCCAAATTAATGTTCAAACCTGAGTTCTAAATTAGTTGTGGGGCACATATTGAGGCAGCAATGAATAGTATGTCTGTCTAATATCTGGTTCACCTAGGGTATGCCTATGTTGTTCATCTTGGGTGGGAAACAAATAGTAAAGCAATCATCATCTGTCTTTTTATTAAATTAAAGTAATCATCAGAATGCTATCATTATTTTTGGATGCATCCACTGGTTGTTACCATCACTCTAAATTTCTGTATGCTCTCCTTACATAATCTCACCATATTTATTTCGTATGCATGTCAGATATTGTACACAGTCATGCTGAACATGTAGAGAAAAAGAGAAGAGTTTTGCGCGGCAATACAATGTCATGCAGACATTGCTCCATGGTGGGTTCAATGGAAAACCCTCCCCACCCCTCTCCAGATTGTAATCCAGAGGAAGATATCTGTTCTGAGGCGGATTCAAACACCGCTGACCACTCCTATTTACCCCCCTAAGTGTTTGCTCTACCTTGGCATGATGATGTTAGTCATATCATGCATATGTTGCCCTGCAGTGCCTACTTTTGACATCATATATGTCATCTGCTTAGTTTAGACATGTTCTGTAATGCCACCTGTTTAGTTTCTATATCATATATGGGAATTATGCAGTCTCGTGTCTTTTAGCCAGCCATAATATATGTGAAATGTGCAATGCCATCCTGTTTAACCAGGCATCATATATTCGAATGATATCTTGCCCATTTTTTCTTCATTACATTTCCATTTGTCGACAATTTTTGTACATTAAACTACTCTTCTTGTGAATCAGCCATTCGGGTGGGAGATGGAAAAATCTCGAGTGAAAACAAGGCCTTCAGAGCAGACAGTGCTACCTCTCGAAGCAGATCTCTTGTTGGGTCCCGATAGCTCCTCAGAGATGGATTCAGAGACAGATGACCAGTCCTATTCCCCCACTGAGGTGTATGCTCTAACTTGGCACGGTTATACTGCTCATATCATGCATATGGTGTCTTGCATTGCATAGTTTAGACATCATATATACAATATTCAACACCATGTTCTTAGTTCAGACATCATATCGAATGCCCTCTGTTTAGCATATAAATCACATACGTGAATTAAATGATGCGATCCTGATTACTTAGATAACATGTAGGTGAATTATTTCATGCGGTCCTGTTTAGTTATTCATCATATCTTTGAATTATGTTATGCTATGCTATCCAGTTTAGATAGACATCATATATGTGAAATTATGTCATGCTATCCGTTTTAGTCAAACAATATACATGTCAACTATTTCATGCCCTGTTTTTTTCCACACTATCTATTGCATCAGTCTCTCATACAATGTCTGTACATTCAACTATGTTTCCTGTTTATCAGCCATTTGAATTGGAACGGGTGATGCCAGTATCTAGCGGACTAAAAACACGGTCTTCAAATAAAACAGTGCTACCTCTTGGTGGAGATAGCACCCCGGTTGTACATGCACAAGAACAAGCCCTACCACACATAACACAAACTCTCGCAGATTGTACCCCTACTGCGATGGATAGAGAACCAGCTTCACCCAATCTAACCCCAACCTCGGCCGATAGTAACCCAGTTCATGTTGACACAGCACCATCTCCACCACAGAACTCCCAAACAAGAGCAGTTAGTAAGGCAGCTCTAGTGCCCAAAGGGCCAGTACTATCACAGCGGACCCCAACTCCACTAGTTAGTATGCCTATTCCTGTGGAGGAAGCACAACCAGCTAGTCGTAGTTTAGCATCTATCGCATTTGATGTTGTTAAATCGTATGTGCATATCTTCCCATCTTGGAAATATTATACTGAAGATGAAGGAAAACGCCAGTTGCAGGTGTTTGTCCAGGAGTTATGTGTAAGTAATGTTATTCATGGCAATTACTTTGCTTCGTCCCATACATCCTACCACCATGATGGTTATAATACAACAATTTTTCCCATTTTTCTCTATACAGAAAGACCGATTTGGAAACTCAGGATGAGATAACCTGTGCTAATACCTCTGCTATCTTCAAGAATGCTTGGTGGCAGTATCAGAATTACCTGAAGAAAACGTACTTCACTGGCAAAGAAACTCATCAAATTCCCTTACGTTCTCCTAAGACACATTTACTGGACGATGACTGGGAACGCCTTGTTCTGTACTGGTCCCGAACCAAGAATGTGGTAAGGTCTATGAGCTCATTTTCTATTTTTAAGTATTATATTCTTGCGTCTTACTGTACTCTGTTCATGTAGAACAAGTGCCTAAACCTGAAGAACAACTGTTCTAATTTAAGATTCCATTGCTATCATAGTTCAAAAAAGTGCTAGGAGTTAATTGTGCATTTTGCCACCGCCTTGCGCTTTACTGACCAAAGCGCATGCTTATGCGCAGTTATGCACAGATTAAGCATAGTTATGCACAATGCATTTTGCCAACGCCTAGAGCCTAGGCGCGCTTAAGCGCTCGCTTAGGCACGATTTTTTTAACTATGATTGCTTTGCTCTTGTATCACGGTATTTACTCATACAAACTTATTTTTAAATTGAAGGATCCAATCAAAACTCCAATGGCACAGCAGGTATGTTCACGCATGTTTCTTTAACAGGTTTGCTCTTATCAATAGCTCTGTTGATTTCAATTTCAATTGTGCATACAGTTGACTTTCATATCATGCACATTACTAGCATCACAACAGAGCCAATAGTGTTGTTGTACATGTAGACCCATCGTACCCATCTGAAATCTTGTTGTGCTGTGTAGTTTCCCACGCTTTGTATTCTTTCACTGCTGCTTTTTCTTGAACTGATATGATTTGAACCGTGTCTCTATTTTGATTTGGCAAGACAATGCAGTGACCATACAACATAGATATATGTTTGTTTGATGCTTTTATTATGTACTAGTACTTGGCAATAGAAGACTTGGTAGTTTAATCCTGTCCACCTTACTAATGAATTGGTTCACCGAAATGAGTTTCATATACTAGTACATGCTAAACTTGTTATGTGTTTGCTTGTTTCTTCTTTTAGAATGCTGACAGAATATTGGGGAAGAGTGCCTTATTAAGCAATGGTAAAGGAAGTAATGCAGATAAGGTTCAGGATAGTGACACATCCTTGTTGGTCTCCAACAAAGCTGATAAAACAGCTAAGCAAGAATATCTTGAAGACAGTGAGACAACCCCAAAGTCCTGTCTTGGTTTAGTGTTCGAGTTACTGGCCACTACCGCTTGCAGAAGCTTTTCAAACTCACTGTCTGAATCAGTTTGGTTTCTTGAGTCTCAACTACAAGCTAAAAGACATCGATCAGCTGTGTTGCGACAAGAAGCGGAAGGACTGCGCAAGTCCCTGGAGCATTCAGATGCATACTTTCTGGTGCAACAGCAAGCGTTGGAGGATTTTAGCGCCAAACAAGACAAAGCTAATAAGCTTAATAAGCTTATTGCCAGCATGGTGGATACCCAGGATAACGTTTCTTGAGCTCTTCTGAAGTTGTTTTAGTTACGCTCTTGTTTTGCTGCCACGTTTATTTGCACTGGTGGCCAATTTTGACGGCCAGTGTATGTAATATGTTGCTTTGTTCCCTACATTTGCACTGGTGGCGAACTTTGATGCCCAGTGGATGTAATATGTGTAATAGCAGTAATAGGCTAGTGTTAATTGCTTGCTTATTTATTTCCTTATTGTCTTGTTTAGTTGTTTGCTTATAGTCACTGCAGTTATTTTTCTGTGTTTTTCTAGTGGCCACAATAGCCTATTTTTGGTAACTAGGCCAAAATAATCATGGCAACACATGGACTGTTGTAACCATGGGCCTCCTGTAGGCCTTATGATCCATGGGCCTTCTTCCAGCCGTAGGATCGATTGGCCTTCTATACAGGCCGTAGGATCCACTGGCCTTCTATACGGGCCTTAGGATTCATGGGCCTACGGGCCGTACGATCCATGGGCATTCTACGGGCCGTATGATCCATGGGCCTCATATGTGCCGTAGGATCCATGGGCCTTCTATGGGGCGTATCATCATTTCACCAATCATGGGCCGTACTATTCGTGGACCATAACGAGCCGTTAATAGGCCGTATTTGATAACTCTATGAAAACAGCCCAACGGGTTTTTTTTACATGAAAACGGCCCAACGTATTAACGGTGCACAAACGGGCTGACTGTAATGACGGGCTGAATTTGGCCCACAAGCAGAAAATGACAGTAACGGGCCGTATGTAACCGAATGCTGCAAATGAGCCCAAGAATCAATGGGCCCTGAGAAGGTCGAAAGATAACTTAGGCTGGAAACGGCCCAATGGAATAACAGGCCGTTAATGGGTATAAAGTGATACACTGTTCATTACGGGCTAGTTTCACCACGGGCCGTTAATGGGCCCAGAGTTACAAAGGGCCTCATATGGGCCAAAAGAAGTCATGGGCCACACATGGGCTGGAAGTTAAAACGGGCTGGAATCATATTGGACGGCCCAGATGACGCTACTGGGCCTAATTCGGAGAGGTTGTAACGGGCCCCGGGTTAGCGGGTTGTAAATGGGCTATATGCGAACATGCCGTTAACAGGCTTTCCGTAGGCCGGCCTGCCACCTTTTGACCAAGTCAAACGGGGCTCTGTTGGGCCGTGCCATGTGTCACCGTATCATAGGCGCCTTCGGTCCAATGAGTGGATGCCATCTGTCCCAACGGTGAGCCGACACGTGTTTGCTCTAGCCAATGATGATTTTACACGTGGAAAATCCCCATTGGTCGGGGTTGTTAACGGGTTATCGGATCCAAAACCAGACCCGATAGCTTAACGGTGTTCCGTTATGGTGGATGCCACGTGTCGGTCACCCTTGACGAAAGCACTTCTGTGACGCGCAATTTATCGTCATGACACTTCCGTGATGATAATTTTGGTAATGTCATGGAACACTTCTACGACAGCACAGGTTTGACTATCTTGATTCTGTCATAAAATTGTCATGGATGTACATGCATGACAAAAAACATGACCTACTGTGACAAACATGTATCATCACGGAAGTGTATTTTTTTTGTAGTGCTCCATGCATACGAAGAAGCGGTTTGGGCGGTCGGCGGAGACAACAAGGTGAAGGCCAACTGGCTACCCATGGCCCTCGTAGGCGCACCATGCAGCTGGTTTCTCAACCTGCTTGAGTCCTTTGTGGCCTCCTGGGAGGAGCTGTGCGGCCTCTTCCTCGCATGCTATGCGGCACCAGCACCACCCGTCATCTCAGCTCTCCTAGGTGGCTCGCAGGCGCCACCTTCCGACCACCACATCAAACAGTTCTACCAATAAGTAAGTGTTGCCCAGGAGGGCTCGGGGGCTCCCCCGGGCTGGGCGGCGCCCAAGGCCGACCTCAACTTCGGCCCCGAGGATCATCCGGTTGCCACGACCGGAGCGGGTGCGCTCCCTATGCTTTGCACCTCCACAATCTGTAACACAGAGGTCACCATGTCCCTCATCGACGATGGAGTCGGCCTCAACGTGCTCTCTGCGGGGACATTCGGCCTGCTGCACATGCCCCCGGCCGACTAAGCCCCACCAAACCCTTCTCCGGGGTCGGCGGTGGCTCCACCAGCCCCCTGGGGAAGATCCGCCTCCCTGTCACCTTCGGGACCCGCGAAAACTATCGCACCGAGCTCATCGATTTCAACATCACCAGGATCGACATGCCTTACAATGCCATCCTGGGGTACCTGGCCTTGGCCAAGTTCATGGCGGCGACTCACCCAGCATACAACCTCATGAAGATGCCTGGCAGCAACGATGTTCTCACGGTGGAAGGGGACACCAAGGATGTGCTGCGGGCCCTCAAGCTCGCCTTCAGGTCAGAAGCATCTGTGCTGCCTGATGAGAAGGGGGGGTCCGGAGGCCCCTGAAGCAGCACCGGCTAAGAAGAAGCAGTTGTTCTCCCAAGACCGAGCCAAGATGAAGCAAGTGCTGGTCAGTAAGGAGGGAACAACCAGCGCCACCTTCATCATAGGGGCTGGACGCCCTCGGGGCCAAGAGGAAGCGTTGGTCGACTTCTTGCGCGCCAACAAGGATGTATTCGCTTGGGAGCCCAAAGACCTGGCTGGGGTCCCGAGGGGAATAATCGAGCACCACCTGAAGGTATGCCCAAACGTGCGCCCCGTGAAGCAGAAGGCTCGTCGTCAGTCCACCGAGAAGCAGGCCTTCATCATCCAAGAAACTCGCAAGCTGCAAGCCGCAGGGGTCATCAGAGAAGTGCGATACCCGAAGTGTCTGGCGAACCCCGTTGTCATCCCCAAGAAACGAGGGAAGGAGCGCATGTGTGTCGACTTCACTAACCTCAACAAGGCCTGCCTGCAAGATCCTTTCCCGCTCCCTCGCATTGACCAAATCATGGAATCCACTCCCGAATGTGACCTGTTGTGCTTTTTGGATGCCTTCTCGGGCTACCACCAGATCAAGATGGTCGTACAAGATCTGGAGAAGACGGTGTTCCTGAGCCCCTGTGGAGTGTACTGCTACGCTTGCTTGCCCTTAGGGCTGCGTAATGCCGGGGCCACCTTCCAACGGCTGATGCACATCACCCTGGGCTCGCAGCTTGGGAGAAACGCAGAGGCCTGTGTCAATGACATATTGGTGAAATCTCGGGAGGCCAGGACCCTGATAGCAGATCTGGAGGAGACGTTTGACAGCTTGCGCAAGGTGGATCTTCGGATCAATCCTGAGAAGTGTGTATTCGGGGTTCCTTCTGGCAAGCTGCTGGGCTTCCTGGTATTGCACCGAGGGATCGAGGCCAACCCGGAGAAGGTCAAGGCAATAGAAGACATGAGCCCCTCGCAGACCCTGAAGGAGATGCAGAAGCTGGCGGGCTGTGTAACCTCGCTTGGGCACTTCATCTCCAAGCTGGGGGAGCGCGCCCTCCCGTTCTTCAAGCTGATGAAAAGGAAGGAACCGTTCGAGTGGACCCTGGAGGCAGACGCAGCCTTTCAAGACCTCAAGAGATACCTGACCAGCCCGCCAGTAATGGTGGCACAACGCCTTCTCAAGCCCTTTGTGCTCTATCTGGCAGCCACCCCTCACTCAGCCAGCGCCGCCCTAGTGGCGCTAAGGAAGGAGCGCCCGTCCGAGAAACCTCGATAGGACGCTCAACCTCCAAGCAAGTCACAACATCCTCGGGACAATGCGTCTGGGGCCTTGGCCAGCTCGTGGTCGATATTCCTCCCAAGGCCGCGACTGACCCCGCAGCTTGGGGGGCTCCTGAGGTCGGACCTCGCGAAGCCATCAAAGACCCGCACCCTCAAGAAGAGAGACACTCCACTGATGAGTCTCCCCTCATCGAGCACCCTGTCTACTTCGTCAGCACGGTGCTGAGGGAGGCACGGGCACGCTACCCCATGCCTCAAAAACTCTTGCTCGCGCTCCTTGTCGTCTCTTGGAAGCAGCGCCACTACTTTCAAGGCCACCCCATCAAGGTCATCTCGGCATACCCACTGGAGAGGGTGATCCGGAGCCGAACACCGTCGGGCGAGTTGCAGAATGGAACATCAAGCTTCAGGCGTTCCATCTCGAGTTCAGCACCACCAGGGTTATCAAGGGTGCGGCCCTCGCGCACTTCGTGGCCGAATGGAAAGACATTCCCTACCACGGGGTGAGCAAGGACCGGTCCCTCTTACCAGGAGACGAGGAACCAGACGGGTGGATCATGTACTTTGACGGAGCATTCGCGCGACACGGCGCAGGAGAGGGGCCGTCCTGAACTCGCCCACCAAGGACAAGCTCTACTACACAGTGCAACTCTGCTTCCAGCAGGGCGAGAAAGTCTCCAACAACATTGAGGAATTTGTGGGCTTGCTTGCTGGTCTCAGGGCCGAGGCAGCGCTGAGGGTGAAGCGCCTCACCATCAAGGGTGATTCTCAGCTCCTCGTCAACTTCTCCAACAAGGAATACACGCCCAAGGATGAGCACTTGCAGGCATACCTAGAAGAGGTACGCAAGATGGAGAAGCGGTTCATGGGCTTGGATCTGCAGCACATGCCGCGAGGGAAGAACAAGGAGGCGGATAATATCGCCAAGAGAGCCTCCCGAAGGCTCCCTCAGGAGCCGGGGGTGTTCGAGGAGCGGCTCTTCAAGCCGTCTG
>NC_041383.1:619939592-619985288 GCF_002162155.2 Triticum dicoccoides
AGCACCGCCTTAGGTGGACATGCCCCAGGAGCATGAGACGGGCGCCCGAGCATGTGGCCACCACATGGGAGGCCCGCCTGCTGCTTGCGCCCGAGTCTCAGGAGGGGTGCTAGAATGAAGAGTTCAGGGCGTACCTGCTTCAAGGTACCTTGCCAGAGAAGGAGGAGGATGCCGAGCGCATGGATCGTCAAGCCACCGCGTACTGCATCCAGGACGGTGAGTTATATCGCAAGAGGCCCAATGGCGTTTCGTTGCGATGCATCTACAGGGAGCAGAGGCTTGAGCTGCTAGCAGATATACATCGTGGGGACTGCGGGCATCATTCCTCGTCACACACTTTGGTGGGAAATGCGTTCCGCGGCGGCTTCTACTGGCCCACCGCTGAAAGTGCAACTATCCCTAGGTGGTTTTGGTAATTCATAACAACATATAGCTCATTGAGCTAATGCTATTCCAAGACTATTATTTCAGGAAAGCTCAATGAATGGCATGGCATGGATGATGAAAGTGGATCCCTCAAAATACTAATGACAAAGGATTGGCTCACACTCAAAAGCTCAAGACTCTTCATTTTACATTTTAGTAATCCAAGATCACATTGAGTCTATAGGAAAAGCCAATACTATCAAGGAGGGATGAGGTGTTGCTTAATGAGCCTCTTGCTTCATGTGCTTGGCGATATGCTCCAAAAACCCTCAACTACTTCCTCACATCCACAAATGACCTAAACCTAAAGCCAAAATCGGTCACACCGATTCTTTCTATCCGACGCCACCGATTTCTAATGTCATAGCCACTGCCACAAACCCTAGGCAAATCGGTCCTACCGATAGGGATCTCGGTCTCACCGAGATGGGATTGTAATCTCTCTGTTTCCCTTCGTAACGTTTTGGTCAAACTGAAGTGAGCGATCGGTCCCACCGAGATTGCAATGTAAACTCTCTGTTTCCCTTTTGTAACATTTAGGTCTCACCGAAAAGAGCAAATCAGTCCCACTGAGTTTACCTGACCAACTCTCTGGAAAGCTTATTACCAAAATCGGTGTCACCGAGTTTGTGTGATCGGTCTTACCGAGATTACGTTATGCCCTAACCCTAACCAAATCGGTCTTACCGAGTTGCATGTCGGTCCCATCGAAAATCCTAACGGTCACTAGGTTTACTAAATCGGTTCGACCGAGTCTGTTGAATCGGTCCCACCGAGTTTGGTAAATTGTGTGTAGCGGTTAGATTTTGTGTGGAGGCTATATATACCCCTCCACCTCCTCTTCATTCATGGAGAGACCCATCAGAACAAACCTACACTTCCAACTTACCATTTCTGAGAGAGAACTACCTACTCATGTGTTGAGGCCAAGATATTCCATTCCTACCATATGAATCTTGATCTCTAGCCTTCCCCAAGTTGCTTTCCACTCAAATCTTCTTTCCACCAGATCCAAAACCTATGAGAGAGAGTTGAGTGTTGGGGAGACTATCACTTGAAGCACAAGAGCAAGGAGTTCATCATCAATGCACCATTTGTTACTTCTTGGAGAGTGGTGTCTCCTAGATTGGCTAGGTGTCACTTGGGAGCCTCCGACAAGATTGTGGAGTTAAACCAAGGAGTTTGTAAGGGCAAGGAGATCGCCTACTTCGTGAAGATCTACCGCTAGTGAGGCAAGTCCTTCATGGGCGACGGCCATGGTGGGATAGACAAGGTTGCTTCTTCGTGGACCCGTCGTGGGTGGAGCCCTCCGTGGACTCGCGCAACCGTTACCCTTCGTGGGTTGAAGTCTCCATCAACATTGATGTACGATAGCATCACCTATCGAAACCATGCCAAAAACATCCGTGTCTCCAATTGCGTTTGAATCCTCCAAACCCTTCCCTTTACTTTCTTGCAAGTTGCATGCTTTAATTTCAGCTACCCTTATACTCTTTGCATGCTTGCTTGAATTGTGTGATGATTGCCTGACTTGTCCTAAGATAGCTAAAATCTGCCAAACTCTAAAATTGGGAAAAGGCTAAGTTTTTAATTGGTCAAGTAGTCTAATCACCCCCCCCTCTTGACATACTTCAAGGTCCTACAAGTGGTATCAGAGCTTTGGTCTCCATTTGCTTTGATTTCCATAGCTTTTGGTGGTCATAGCCTTGGTTTCACAACCTTGGAGAGTATGGCGTCTAGTGAGGGAAATTATCACCATAGAGGTCCTTACTTTGATGGTACTAATTTTGCTAGTTGGAAGCATAAGATGAAAATGCATATTCTTGGGCATAACCCCGCCGTTTGGGCAATTATTTGTATTGGCTTGCAAGGTGAATTCTTTGATGGGAGAGAGCCGAACCGTGAAGCTAATGCGGAAGAATTGAAGATGCTGCAATACAACGCTCAAGCTTGTGATATCATCTTCAACGGATTGTGCCTCGAAGAATTCAACAAAATCAGCCATCTTGAGAATGCAAAGGAAATTTGGGATACTTTGATTGATATGCATGAAGGTACCAACTCCGTCAAGGAATCCAAGTTGGATGTGCTCCAAAATCAGCTTGATAAGTTCAAAATGAAGGATGGTGAAGGTGTCGCTGAAATGTACTCTAGGCTTGCACTTATCATAAATGAGATTGTCGGCTTAGGGAGTGAAGAGATGACCGACAGATTCATCATCAAGAAGATCCTAAGAGCATTGGATGGAAAGTATGATACTGTGTGCACATTGATCCAAATGATGCCAAACTACAAAGATCTCAAGCCAACCGAAGTCATTGGAAGAATTGTTGCTCATGAGATGTCACTTAAGGATAAGGAGGAACTTCACAACAAGTCAAGTGGTGCTTACAAAGCCTCAAGTGAAGCCCCCACATCATCAAGTGAGAAACAAAACTTCAATGAAGAATTGAGCTTAATGGTGAAGAACCTCAACAAATTCTACAAGAGTAGAAGCAAGGAAAGAAGCTCCAAGTCAAGGTCTTACAATGACAAAAGATCTTCTAGTCGAGAGCGAAATTGCTACAATTGTGGGAGACCCGGACACTACTCCAATGAGTGTACGGCACCCTACAAAAGAAGAGAAGATTCTCCAAAAATAAGAAGCAAAAGAGAAGAATCACCACCGAGAGAGAGGAGGAGTAGAGATGATCGTTATGAACGAAGACCCTCACGGAGAAGCAAGGATTCAGAAAGGAAGGACAAGTCATCAAGGATCTACACAAAAAAAAGACATCAAGCTCATGTTGGTGAATGGGTATCCGGCTCCGACTCCGACAATCACTCCGAGAGAAGCTATCACTCTGACTCCGAATATACTCAAGATGAAGGTGTTGCCGGTCTAGCACTTGTGTCAACTAACTCCTACGACATATTTGATTCACCAAATGAAGGAATTGGAAGATGCTTCATGGCCAAAGGTCCAAAGGTAACACATCCTGAGTATGTTGATTTCAATAGTGATGAAAATGACTTACTTGTGGATGATGATTTACTTGTTGACAACTCTAGTGATGAATACTATGATGAAACATCAATTAATCATGCTAATCAAGATAAAACGAATGGCAATGATAAGGAGAAGATTGAGCTTCTAACTAAAGAACTAAACACTCTTAAGTTAGCTCATGAAACTATCTTCGAAGATCATCGAGAACTTTTAAGGGCTCATGAGAAGTTACGCTTTGAAAAGCTCAATCTTGAGCAAGAGCATGAGTTCTTAAAAGCAATCAATGATGATCTCCGTAAGAAAAGTTCTTCTTACATTGCCAAGCGTTTACTCTTATCTACTTACATGCCACAAGTCAAGTCTAGTAACAAGTACAAGAAAGATCCTTCCTCTAGTAGTAACAATAATAAGGTCAAATCCAATATTGTTGCTTCTAGTAGTTCTCTTGATTCCACTAATGATTCTCTTAGACAAGTTAGACTTGAGCAAGAAAATAGCTTATTGAAGGGAATTCTAGAGAAAGGTGTTTCAAGAGCCTTGCCGGGAGTAAGCAATTCGAGGAAATTGTACGCAAGCAAGGAAGGCACCGAAAGAATTAAGGTGTTGGTTTTGAACGAAAGTTCAATGCCTATGGAGTTGAGTGGGAAGAAGATCAATACCCCAAGACGAAGTTTGTTCCTCAACAAGAGAAGTATGATCCTACTTCCTTCAAAGGAACACAAGCACAAGATGATCTTCCACCACAATACCATAAGAACAAAGGCAAGGACAAGCTTCAAGAAGAGATTGATGCATTTGAAGAAGCACCCAAGGCCTCGGTCAAGTGGGTTCCCAAGACTACGTCAAGTTCTACTTCATCAAGTACAATTACAACTCCAAGGATTCCCATCAAGATGATGTGGATCCCGAAGAAGAAGAACTAGAGAGTTCTTGAGGGTGACTCCGCCAATATTCTTCACACATATCTTTTTGGTAACGACAAGTGCAATCAACTTTCACATCGTGCACTAGTTCAAGGAGTCACAAACCCTCATGTTGGTAAGGCAAGGGACAAGGTAACCTAATGATTTCATGGACATCATCTTGTGTATGCTTCACTCTATGTCTATGGATATTCTTGTTTGTTCCTTGTGGGACTAACCCATGTAGGTAAGTTGAAAGTGCAACTCACTCCAAAGGATTGCTCCAAATGATCTACATCAACATTGAGCATCCACATCTTCAACACCTACATGAAGTCATCATCGACAAAACCCAAGGTTAGTTCATCCCTCTAAAAGGGGATCTCACATCTAGGGGGAGCTTAACTCTAAGAATTGAGTCAAAGCAACTCTAATGGTGTGAACACATCAATGCATTATGTAAAAGTGGTAACCCCACTTGAGCTTAAACGATGAGTATGACCTATGATCAAATGTTTTCATTTGACTCCTAAGTCAATATACTCATATATAGATGACCTAGTCATTGCCAATTCTTTGATAGATGCTAGAATTGGTTGTGCATGTTTTGCCACATATTTCATTTGCCATCTTATTGTGTGAGCATGTTGGTGCATATTTTACTCATTCAAGGACATCCACTTGTTGTTTTAAGTGATTGGCTTCTTTTTCTTTTTGCCAAGTGGATGGACAAGAATGCCTAAGAACCTTCTCTAGCTATCTATGCTCTTCTCGCCTCAAACTCTATTCATGCTACATCACAAAATTTGATCAAGTCAGATTTGAACCAATCTGTGTGACGAGCACTCGGAGTCCCCGATTCGTCATAGACTTAAACTTCCAAAACTTCTTTGTGATTGTCGGTCTGACCGATTCCTCCATTTCGGTCCTACCGAGATCACTAAGTCGATCTAGGTTTTCAATCTCGGTGCAACCGATTTGAACTTTTTGGTCACACCGAGTTGCTGTAACTGTACACAGTTATGCATCTCGGTGCCACCGAGTTGTTCCACTCGATCACACCGACAGGGTCGGGCTATATGTACTCACGGGCAAAAATTTGGAAATTTCTCCGAACCTCTTTGCCCGCGCAATAGCTCGCTCTGCCATCAGGGTCTCCGGATCGTTTCCTCATCGCCAGCCGCCTCCTGTTACTGGTCTCTGTCGTCGTCAAAGGAATTCACCCCCGCCGTTGCCGCCATAGCAACTTCATCGCCAAGCTAGGGTATGGACTCGATCACAGTGCTATCCTCGTCCGATTCCTAGCACATTGTGTTCTTAATGATTCTTGCCATGATTGAAACACTCCTATCCAGTCAATGCAATCCTTAGATTAGATGGGATTCGAAAATTTAGGGTTAGGTTTCCGCCAAAACCATCTCGGACCCATCGAGTTGAAAAACTCGGTCCCACCGATTTGGCTAACGCCATTGCACTAGTAACTCTCGGTCTGACCGAGAATTGCTAATCGGTGAGACCGATATTAGGACTTTGTGAAACCCTAGCAGTCTCGGTGCCACCGAACTGTGACTCAGTCCAACCAAGTTCACCAGTTTAGGTTCCAAAACTTCTTCGGTATCACCGAGTTTGAAAATCGGTTGATCCGAAATGCTCTCTGTGGGAAACTAAAACTGAATTTTTGAATCATTCTTTTGCAAAAATCTCTGCATTTTGTGATGCTCATCCACTCTATCTCATCTATAACTCTTCATAGGGTCAGCAGTCAGTGATTTGCAGCATGTCAGACCAAAGTGATAGTCAGAACAGGTCAGAAGAGCACAATCACATGAGTGAGGGCACTAGTCCCTCTAGCACTTCAGATGAAGGCAGCAAGAGCACCCCAAGCAATCTGCCTAAAGCTGCCACCAGGACAAGGAAGAAGAGAACCTCGAATTCTGAGGATGAGTATTATAGAGCAGAAGAGGATGATGCTACCTCCAAGAAGGTAGTGCTCAAAAAGGAGTATGCCTCAGCAAAGAACACTAAACCTGGACTCAATAGGAAGGTTCCTGCTAAGAGGACACCTATGCTAAAGGTCAGAGGATCTACTCAAGTGCCTGAAAAGACTGAACCCAAAGAGGCACCTGCAAAGAGAGTCACAACCTCCAAACCCAAGAAAGTTCCCACTGGAGAAACCATGAAGTTTACCATTGAATCAGAAGATGAAGCTGCTGCTCAGGATAAGAAGAAGAAGAGAGCCAGAACCACTACTGCCCAGGTTCTTGGAAATCCATCAATGAGGAGAGACTCTGAAGAGGGAGAAGAGGTTGTTGCACCAGCACCCAAGGCACAAAAGCTTATGGGTGATGTTATTAAGTCAGGGGCTGCAACATCAAAGCCCAAGGAAGCACCCAAAGCTGCCCCCAAGCCCAAGCTTGCACCAAAAAGGAATACTAGGAGTATTCCAGCTGCTGAAAAGAACAAGGCCCCAGTGCCTGAAGTTGCTGAGGAGGAAGATGAAGATGGACAAGTCCCGAGGAAGCTCAAGCCCAAGATACCAGACCATAATGATGCTCATCTTGTGGCTGATGACGTGAATATCAGAAGAGACTCAGGGTTGAGGCTATGGAGGATGACAGATCCATACGCCACAAGGAGAAGGACTGCTGTTGACTACAGGTTCCACACAAAGGAACAGCAGGATTTCTATGAGACAGTCTTGTTGGACAAGAATCCCATAGTGTGTGATATGAGGTGGGTCGACTGGATCTACATGAATGAAAATGAAGAACATTATCTTGGAGTGCAAGACAGTTTTGTTGCTTGTGGAGTTGTAGATTTTGTTGGGCAAAAACTCACCAACTGGAATGATGAACTCATTATGCAATTCTACTCCATAGCACACTTCTATCCAGATGGGAGGATAGTTTGGATGTCTGAAGGTACAAGGTACCATTCAACCGTTGAGGAATGGGCAAAACTGATCAATGCCCCAAAGGAAATTGAAGATGACTTGGATGTCTATGCCAAGAAGAAGATGGACCACAACTCCATGGCACACATGTACAAGGAGATCCCAGACAAAGCTATTGAGACACATAAGTTTGGGTCAGTCCACTTTATTCTGTCAGGGCTGCCAACAATCAACTGGATCCTAAGGCACACTCTGTTGCCCAAGTCTGGTGACCACAACATGATTAGAGGGCATGCAATCAACATGTTGCATTTGTTCGATGTGCCACAGAAATTCAAGGTCATGAGCCTTATGGTTGAGACCATTAAGAGGACTGCAGCAAACCAAAAGATAAGTTGTGGATATGCCCCACAGATCCAGGAGTTGATTAACTCAAAGATGGGCACAGGAAACTATCTATTGGATAAGGAATATTTTGCTCTCTATCCAGACTTTGAGGACAATCAGGTTGTCATGAATGAGAATGAACCATCATCAGTGCAAGCTCAAGAGAAGAAGGAGAAGGCAAAGAGAGAGAAGGCTGCCAAGATGCCAACTCAAGAGGAGGCATCTGAGTACTTTTTGAGGAACAAGCAAGAGCAACATGGTTACTTGATAGCATCAACACTGAGGATTGAGAAGGGATTGGCCACCCTCACTCAAAATCAGGAGAGCTTGGAAAGAATCATGGAACAAAAATTCTATGATCTAGATGTCAAAGTAACTGAGATTCAGTCAGTTGTGGAGCAGCTACAGGATGACATGCAGGAGAGGAAGGGCAAGACTACCACTAATGTATTTGCCAGAGTGCCTAGAGCTCAGAGGTCAGCCGCAGTGCCTGTGACAGACACCAGGGCCACATCATCTGCACCAGCTACTGCTCCTACAGCTCCAGTGCAACCAGCTCCAGCACCAACTCCTCCAGCTCCTTCCACTTCAACTGAAGCCTTTGTCCAAGGAGCCATCTCTACACCACCATCTGAAGATCAAGCCTGAGAGTTGATCTAGCACTATGCATTTTCTATAAACTTTTTGGTAACTTGTTGCCAAAGGGGGAGAAAAATGTATAGATCATAGGCTTCAAGAGAGAGAGTGTGTGTTGCTTTTGTTATCTCATGCTTTGGTGGTTAAACTTTGTTTGCTTTTGATTGCTTGAGATACTATGATGTTTTTGTGAGACATTGATGATCATGTGTTTGATCATAAGCTACACTTATGCATGTTTGATGATATTATCTTACCTATCCATATGTAATCATTCACTTTGCTTGGTGATGAGTGCATGTATTCAATCATTATCATTTTGAGCGCTCCACCAAGATGTATGTGACATGGAAGAGTAACCCATGAGCCTAATTCCTTGTGCATTTGTAGTCCAAAGAAAATCCTAAACTATGCACAAATTTAGGGGGAGCTCTTGCTTATCACATACTTCTCAAAGCGACTATGTTTTTCAATCTTATTATCATTTGTCGAAGCTTTGATCTATATGTTGTCATCAATTACCAAAAAGGGGGAGATTGAAAGTGCAACTATCCCTAGGTGGTTTTGGTAATTCATAACAACATATAGCTCATTGAGCTAATGCTATTCCAAGACTATTATTTCAGGAAAGCTCAATGAATGGCATGGCATGGATGATGAAAGTGGATCCCTCAAAATACTAATGACAAAGGATTGGCTCACGCTCAAAAGCTCAAGACTCTTCATTTTACATTTTAGTGATCCAAGATCACATTGAGTCTATAGGAAAAGCCAATACTATCAAGGAGGGATGAGGTGTTGCTTAATGAGCCTCTTGCTTCATGTGCTTGGTGATATGCTCCAAAAACCCTCAACTACTTTCTCACATCCACAAATGACCTAAACCTAAAGCCAAAATCGGTCACACCGATTCTTTCTACCCGGCGCCACCGAGTTCTAATGTCATAGCCACTGCCACAAACCCTAGGAAAATCGGTCCTACCGATAGGGATCTCGGTCTCACCGAGATGGGATTGTAATCTCTCTATTTCCCTTCGTAACGTTTCGGTCTAACCGAAGTGAGCGATCGGTCCCACCGAGATTGCAATGTAAACTCTTTATTTCCCTTTTGTAACATTTCGGTCTCACCAAAAAGAGCAAATCGGTCCCACCGAGTTTACCTGACCAACTCTCTGGAAAGCTTATTACCAAAATCGGTCTCACCGAGTTTGTGTGATCGGTCTTACCGAGATTACGTTATGCCCTAACCCTAACCAAATCGGTCTTACCGAGTTGCATGTCGGTCCCACCGAAAATCCTAACGGTCACTAGGTTTACTAAATCGGTCTGACCGAGTCTGTTGAATCTGTCCCACCGAGTTTGGTAAATTGTGTGTAACGGTTAGATTTTGTGTGGAGGCTATATATAACCCTCCACCTCTTCATTCGTGGAGAGAGCCATCAGAACAAACCTACACTTCCAACTTACCATTTCTGAGAGAGAACTACCTACTCATGTGTTGAGGCCAAGATATTCCATTCCTACCATATGAATATTGATCTCTAGCCTTCCCCAAGTTGCTTTCCACTCAAATCTTCTTTCCACCAGATTCAAAACCTATGAGAGAGAGTTGAGTGTTGGGGAGACTATCACTTGAAGCACAAGAGCAAGGAGTTCATCATCAACGCACCATTTGTTACTTCTTGGAGAGTTGTGTCTCCTAGATTGGCTAGGTGTCACTTGGGAGCCTCCGACAAGATTGTGGAGTTGAACCAAGGAGTTTGTAAGGGCAAGGAGATCACCTACTTCGTGAAGATCTACCGCTAGTGAGGCAAGTCCTTCGTGGGCGACGGCCATGGTGGGATAGACAAGGTTTCTTCTTCGTGGACCCTTCGTGGGTGGAGCCCTCCGTGGACTCGCGCAACCGTTACCCTTCGTGGGTTGAAGTCTCCATCAACGTGGATGTACGATAGCACCACCTATCGGAACCACGCCAAAAACATCCGTGTCTCCAATTGCATTTGAATGCTCCAAACCCTTCCCTTTACTTTCTTGCAAGTTGCATGCTTTAATTTCCGCTGCTCATATACTCTTTGCATGCTTGCTTGAATTGTGTGATGATTGCTTCACTTGTCCTAAGATAGCTAAAATCTGCCAAACTCTAAAATTGGGAAAAGGCTAAGTTTTTAATTGGTCAAGTAGTCTAATCACCGCCCCCCTCTAGACATACTTCAAGGTCCTACAACCGCGCTCAACGACGCCGCAGAGCTGGTGCGTTCCTGTGAGGCATGCCAGTTCCATGCATAGAAAATTCACCAACCCGCGCAGGGCCTCCAGACAATTCCGCTGACATGGCCGTTTGCGGTCTGGGGGCTGGACATCTTGGGGTCGTTCCCTCGAGCACCAGGGCGCTACCGATACCTCTACGTCGCCATCGACAAATTCCCCAAGTGGGCGGAGGTGGAGGCCGTTCGCACCATTCCAGCTAGGTCAGCAGTCAAGTTCATCAAGGGAATCGTGAGTCGATTTGGGGTCCCTAACCGCATCATGACCGACAACGGCTCGCAATTCACTAGCAACCTTTTCAAAACATACTGTGCTAACCTTGGAATGCAGATATGCTACGCTTCAGTAGCACACCCCCGAAGCAACAGCCAAGCCGAGCGGGCCAATGCCGAAGTCCTGAGGGGCCTCAAGACAAGAACCTTCAAGAAGAAGCTCGAGGCCTGTGGCAGGGGCTGGCTCGACAAGCTACAGTAGGTGTTATGCTCCATCCGCACCACCGCGACCAAGCCAACGGGAGAAACGCCGTTCTTCCTCGTCTATGGAGCAGAAGCGGTTCTCCCACACGAGGTTAAGCATCACTCCACGTGGGTCCTCGCGTTCGACGAGGCGCGTTAGGACGCCACGCGGGGGATGGATCTCATGCTAGGGGAGGAATGCTGCCATCGAGCCTCGCTCGGGGCGGCAAGACACAAGCAGGCGCTGCGGCGGTACCACTGTTGCAGCATCTGCTCCAAGACGTTAGAGGTGGGCGACCTCGGCCTGAGGCGGGTGCTCTCCAGGGAGGGGCAGCACAAGCTCTCTCCCATGTGGGAGGGCCCGTTTAGGATTGCCCGTGTCTCCAGGCCTGGCACCGCACGCCTGGAAACACAGGACGGGGTCCCCATCCAGAACGCCTGGAACATCGAGCACCTCTGGAAGTTCTACCCCCGAAGAAAGGCTCCGGCCTGTGAAGCAAGGCTCCGGCCTGTGAAGGTCTCCGCTCATGACACTCTCACGTAATAATGAGTGTGGTTGTACACGCCCCGGCGTCTCCTGAGAGTCGCCCTGGGGCCTCACGGGGGCTCCCTCCCATGTCTTAGTGGCAGCACTTAGCTCCGTGCTGGTGAGAAGACTAGATTAGGTGTCGGACGCGAGTGTTCATTTGCTTTCTGAAGTTGCTTGCAGTTTTTAGTGATCTTTCAATGGATTTGATACTTTCAAATTTTGGTTCCTCGAGTTAATTTCTTCTCCTGAGCCGCTTTTGGCCTAAGGGCAGGAGAGAGCTGGCAGTCGCCCGTCACTTTCTCTCGCGCGCCTCTCGCGTGGGGCTAGGCAGGTGTGTGTGCCTTGGGTCTGCCCTCGTGCATGCACACTGCGCCGAACCCCGCTGGCCCTAGTGCTTCGGCCTTGTCCTCGCGAGGAGCCCTCGATCAAGCTCACATGCATCAGCACCCCTCATATCCGAGCCCCCCAGGCAGCGCGATGCGGTGCATTAAGTCAGAGCTAATCTATGGCAGGGGGCTCGCATAAGGAGGAGTGACGTGCTCATCAGTTTTTCTTTTCCTTTAAAAGAAGCCCTGCAGCAGCTCTGCAGCGACTCCTGAGACCCCGAGGCGTCCCTCGAGGTCTGAGACCTTCAGCTCCCTAGGAAGTGGGCCTCGTTGAGTACCTGAGGCCAGGACCTCGTGAGGCGGAAAACTACTACGCACATATCAAGCTATGTTTTCCTACCCTGGCTTACTCAGAGCACAAACGTTCGAACACAGCATCAAGATAGCAAGCATAGCATAAGGGGCATAACTGCCATAGTTCATTACATGCCCCCGTGGGGTACACTATCTTTTTTTCAAATCACAGGAGAAAGGAAAGGCTAAACAAAGAAGGCCCGAAGGCGTACGAACCCGGCACCAGCGCCGCATCCTCAAGCAGCGCCTCAAGGTGGCCTGGTGCTCCACCAGTTCCCCCATAGGCGACCCGGGGCTACGGCCGGCCTTTAGTAAGTTTGGTGGCCCCTAGCCTCACGTCGGGCTCCTCTCCAGCTTCACTAGAGCGCTGCGGCAGGACGAACCACCGACGTCCTCGACCTAAGCACGACGACGTGGGGGCCAGTCGTAGCCACCACTGCTCGAGCTCTCATCCGAGGAAGAGCTGCTGTCGCAGGAAGAGGAGCGCACACCACCAAGGCCAAGCTCACCTTTGCCACCCTCGTCGTCGCTGCCATCCTCCGGGCAGCACCCAACGCGGCGGCCGTCCTCCCTGAACACCCTCACATAGAGGGTCGCGAGACCATCGTACTTCAAGTGGAGGGTGCACCTTCCGCCCAAGACTCACGCATGGGCAAACGTCTGCCAGCCACGGGTCAGGACCACGCAGTCGGAGGCGGCGACCTCGGCCCTGACCCACGAGGCTCTACTGCAGCAGCCGTCAACCTGCAGCCGGGGACCATCAAGCCCCAAGGAAGGAAGCTCGCCAGAGAAGAAACGTTGAAGCCAGAGCGAGGTGCCAGCCGGGCTCTCCGACCACACCATGAATTCAGGGAGCATGTCTAGCAAGGACAAGCGCGGCCGAGGTGGGCGCACGATCACGCCACACCTCCCCTCGTCATGGGGGCTACTCCGAAGCCGGTGGCCCCCGCCACGAGAAGAGGTGCCATCGCGGGCACCAAGATAAGCGCTAGTTCTGGGAGGTGCGCGCCCGCGCCCCCTAGGGGCCGCCGCAGGAGCCGCCGGATGCTTGCGGGGACGGCCGCGACCTCTCTTGGGAGGCGGAGAGGCGGTCCCTCCTTGGAAGCTTTCCCCTTCTCGGCCGCCGAAAACCTCCTCAGCGACGCCATGGAAGCAAGAAAGACAAGAAGCAGGCGGTAGGAAGACGAAGGAGAGATGAGCGGGGGGTCTGCACTCCCCCTCATTTATAGCCAAGGAAGGCCAACCGCCAGCCTCCAAGACCTCGCGCCATGATGATCTTATATGTGCTGCATCGTTCTGTCAAGTCGAACAATTGCTGAGGCCGCATGGGGAAGTGGAGACGCCCATGTCCCATCAATCGCCACGCGTCATCAAGGCCGCAGGAGGTTAGGGCCCGCGGCGCTGCGCACTTGCCCTTTGGCTTCTCCTGGAAACCAAGTCCAAGCGCGCCTTGGGCCCGGGGGCTACTGTCGGCGTTCTGGATATAGGGGTATCCAGACTTGCCTGCCTATGGCCCACCACGTGGTTCCATCGACGGCCTAGTACGGCCCAGCTTCGACATCAACAGCTCAAGACTCTCGCGAGGTAGATGACGCCAAGACCCTCGAGGGGATCGGCCTCTTCAGGCTGGCTCTCGAGGGGCAGATAGTTCTATGCAAGTGCACCTCACGAGGCTCAGCTGGCGTGAGCCATAACGACCAAGGCCAGGCGGGTGATAACCCACAAGTATAGGGGATCAATTGTAGCCTCTTATGATAAGTAAGAGTGTCGAACCCAATGAGGAGCTAAAGGTAGAACAAATATTCCCTCAAGTTCTATCGACCACCGATACAACTCTACGCACGCTTGACGTTCGCTTTACCTAGAACAAGTATGAAACTAGAAGGACTTTGTAGGTGTTGTTCGATAGAATTGCAAGATAATAAAGAGCACGTAAATAAAAAGTAGGGGCTGTTCAGATAAAAAAAGCAATAAAGTAAATATAGCGAGTGTGGTAGGAGTTGTGGAATTGTCCCTAAGCAATTGACTACTTTACTAGACCGATAGCAAGTTTTATGTGGGAGAGGCATAAGCTAACATACTTTCTCTTCTTGGATCATATGCACTTATGATTGGAACTCTAGCAAGCATCCGCAACTACTAAAGATCATTAAGGTAAAACCCAACCATAGCATTAAAGTATCAAGTCCCCTTTTATCCCATACGCCACAACCCCCTTACTTGGGTTTATGCTTCTGTCACCCAAGCAACCCACTATAAGCAAATCATGAACGTATTGCAACACCCTACAGCGAGAATCCCTCACGCTTGCGCGACACGGAGGGCACAATAGGACAGCAACATAACCACAAGAAAATTAAACAAATCATAGAAATTCATCAATCGCCGTTAGGACAACGAAAATCTACTCAGACATCATAGGATGGCAACACATCACTGGATAATAATATGAAGCATAAAGCACCATGTTCAAGTAGAGGGTACAACGGGTTGCAGGAGAGTGGACCGCTGAATATAGATGGGGGAAGGTGATGGAGATGTTGGTGAAGATGATGGTGGTGTTCGTGTAGATTGCGGTGATGATGATGGCCCCCGGCGGCATTCCGGCGCCACCGGAAGCAAGGGGGAGAGAGCCCCCTTTCTTCTTCTTCTTCCTTGACCTTCTCCCTAGATGGGAGAAGGGTTTGCCCTCTGGTCCTTGGCTCCCAGGCTTGGGAGGGGCGAGAGCCCCTCCGAGATTGGATCTGTGTCTCTGTCTCTCTCTGTTTCTGCGTTCCCAGATTCTGCCCTTCCACCGTTTCTTATATATCCGGAGATTCGTAACTCCGATTCTCTCTGTTTCTGCGTTCCCAGATTTTTCTCCAAAAATTAGCTTTCTTGCGGCAAAAGAAGAGCGTCAACCGCCTTACAGGGTGCCCACGAGGGTCAGGGGCGCGCCTGCCCCCCTGGGGTGCGCCCCCCTGCCTCGCGTTGGTTTTGCTTCCCAAAAATCATAAATATTCCAAAATAATCTCCGTCCGTTTTTATCCCGTTTGGACTCCATTTGATATTGGGTTTCTGTGAAACATAAAACATGCAACAAACAGGAACTGGCACTGGGCACTGGAGCAATATGTTAGTCCCAAAAATAATATAAAAAGTTGCCAAAAGTATATGAAAGTTTAATAATATTGGCATCGAACAATCAAAAATTATAGATACGACGGAGACGTATCAGCATCCCCAAGCTTAATTCCTGCTCGTCCTCGAGTAGGTAAATGATAAAAAGATAATTTTTGATGTGGAATGCTACCTAGCATAATCTTGATCATATATCTAATCATGGCAAGAATATTAAGACACGAGTGATTCAAAGCAATAGTCTATCATTTGACATAAAAACAATAATACTTTGAGCGTACTAATAAAGCAATCATGTCTTTTCAAAACAACGTGGCGAAAGAAAGTTATCCCTACAAAATCATATAGTCTGGCTATGCTCCATCTTCATCACACAAAATATTCAAATCATGCACAACACTGATGACAAGCCAAGCAATTGTTTCATACTTTTGACGTTCTCAAACATTTTCAACTTTCACGCAATACATGAGCGTGAGCCATGGATATAGCACTATAGGTGGAATAGGGTATGATGGTGGAGGCTGTGTGGAGAAGACAAAAAGGGAGAAAGTCTCACATCGACGTGGCTAATCAACGGGCTATGGAGATGCCCATCAATTGATGTCCATGCGAGGAGTAGGGATTGCCATGCAACGGATGCACTAGAGCTATAAGTCTATGAAAGCTCAAACTGGAAATTAAGTGGGTGTGCATCCAACTTGCTTGCTCATGAAGACCTCGGGCATTTGAGGAAGCCCATCATCGGAATATACAAGCCAAGTTCTATAATGAAAATTCCCACTAGTATATGAAAGTGAAAGCATAGGAGACTCTCTCTATGAAGAACATGGTGCTACTTTGAAGCACAAGTGTGGTAAAGGATAGTAACATTGCCCCTTCTCTCTTTTTCTCTCATTTTTGCATTTTCTATTTTTTTATTTTTTTATTTTGGTGGGCTTCTTTGGCCTCTCTTTTTTATTTGGGCTTCTTTGGCCTCTTTTATTTTTCATAAAGTCTGGAGACTCATCCCGACTCGTGGGGGAATCATAGTCTCCATCATCCTTTCCTCACTAGGGCAATGCTCTAATAATGATGATCATCACACTTTTATTTACTTACAACTCAATATTACAACTCGATATCTAGAACAAAGATATGACTCTATATGAATGCCTCCGGTGGTGTACCAGGATGTGCAATGATCTAGCGTAGCAATGACATCAAAAAAGGGACAAGCCATGAAAACATCATGCTAGCTATCTTACGATCATGCAAAACAATATGACAATGAATGCTCAAGTCATGTATATGATGATGATGGAAGTTGCATGGCAATATATCTCGGAATGGCTACGGAAATGCCATGATAGGTAGGTATGGTGGCTGTTTTGAGGAAGATATAAGGAGGCTTATGTGTGATAGAGTGTATCGTATCACGGGGTTTGGATGCACCGGCGAAGTTAGCACCAACTCTTGAGGTGAGAAAGAGCAATGCACGGTACCGAAGAGGCTAGCAATGATGGAAGGGTGAGAGTGCGTATAATCCATGGACTCAACATTAGTCATAAAGAACTCACATACTTATTGCAAAAATCTATTAGTCAATGAAACAAAGTACTACGTGCATGCTCCTAGGGGGATAGATTGGTAGGAAAAGACCATCGCTCGTCCCCAACCGCTACTCATAAGGAAGACAATCAGTAAATAAATCATGCTCTGACTTCATCACATAACGGTTCACCATACGTGCATGCTACGAGAATCACAAACCTCAACACAAGTATTTCTACTAATCCACAACTACCCACTAGCATGACTCTAATATCACCACCTTTATATCGCAAAACTATTGCAAGGAATCAAACATATCATATTCAGTGATCTACAAGTTTATGTAGGGTCTTATGACTAACCATGTGATTGACCAATTCCTGTCATCTCTCTAAATAGATATAAGTGAAGCAATAGAGTTTAATTCTTTCTACAAAGATATGCCCACGCTCTAACAAATATAAATGAAGCAAAAGAGCATTCTACAAATAGCGGTTTTCTATGTGAAGAGAAACAGGCAATCCAAACTTCAAATGATATAAGTGAAGCACATGAAGCATTCTATAAAGCCACACTCAAAAGATTTAAGTGAAGTGCAATGAGCATTCTATAAATCAACCAACAAATATCTCCTACCATCATGGTGCATAAAAGAAAAGTGAAAACTAAATGCAAAAGAAGCTCCAAGACTTGCACATATCACATGAACGAACGAATCCGAAAACATATCGATACTTGTTAAAGAAAGAGGGGATGCCTTCCGGGGCATCCCCAAGCTTAGACGCTTGAGTCTCCTTGAATATTTACTTGGGGTGCCTTGGGAATCCCCAAGATTGAGCTCTTGCCTCTCTTCCTTTTCCTCATACCGGGACCTCCTCGATCAAACACTTCATCCACACAAAACTTCAACAGAAAACTCGGTAAGATCCGTTAGTATAATAAAGCAAATCACTACTCTAAGTACTGTTGCAAACCAATTCATATTTTGTTTTTGCAATGTGTCTACTGTAATATAACTTCTCCATGGCTTAATCCACTGATAGGAATTGATAGTTTCATCAAAATAAGCAAACCATGCATCAAAAACAGAATCTGTCAAAAACAGAACAGTCTGTAGCAATCTGAACATTCACCATACTTCTGGTACCCAAAAATTCTACCAAAATTAAGAAGAATTTTTTTCACAGCAAGACAGTGCAAAAAGAATCAGAACCGTTTGATGTTCCAGTAAAAAATGTAAAATCGCGCACTATAGCCAAAGTTTCTGTCCTGCACCGTACAAACCAACAAGCATTGTAAACATCCTAAAGGCAAACCTTGGCACATTATTTTTATAATAAAATGGAATTGTACAAGGGGATAATTATTTTTGATGAAAAGTTTCTGTAATTGAGATTCACAAAGTTTCTGTGAGCATGAACAAAGTTCAAGGAGCTCTCCCAATTCAACAATGCTTGTCTCTCTCACTTTCACTTTCCCTTTTGAAAAAGTTTGGGTTCCCCTCTTTATTTTTTGTTTTTAAACTATATGAAAGCACACAACAGAAATAAATGACTCTCTAAAACTTTCGGGTTGTCTCCCTGACAGCGCTTTCTTTAAAGCCATTAAGCTAGGCATATAGTGCTCAAGTGACGGATACACCCGGATCCCAAGGTATATCAAAGCCAATTTTAATTAACAAAGATTTGTAATTTAGTAGTGAGCACAAAGTAACATATATCAAGCAACAACAAAGTCTAACTCTCTTCCTATGCATCGGCATGTCATAAAAGAACAATTCATGCACACATAGTAAAGGCCAATGCATAGTATAAGCAGTTTCTTGCAATTTTATCATATTGGAAACATGGATAGGTGGAGATATAGTTCCTCTCTCATAATAATTGCAAGTAGGAGCAGCAAGCACATGCATATTATATCTATCAAAATCATCATGTGTAGTTGTAAAATGCAACCCATCAATATAATCCTTAATAAGAGCAAACTTCTCCGATATAGTGTAGCTTGGAGAATTCAAAAAGATAAAAGGACTATCATGCGTGGGTGCAATAGCAACAATTTCATGTTTAACATAAGGAACTATAGCAAGTTCATCTCCATAAGCATAATTCAAATTGGCATCTTGGCCACAAGCATAGCAAGCATCATCAAAAAGGGATATTTCAAGAGAACCAGTGGGATCATAGCAATCATCATAGCAATCATCCTTCGGTAAGCAAGAAGGGGAATTAAACAATGTATGAGTTGAAGAGTTACTCTCATTAGAAGGTGGGCATGGGTAGCTAATCCGCTCTTCCTGCTTTTGTTCTTTGCTCTCCTCATCACCTTTTTCATCCAATGAGCTCACAATTTCATCAATTTCTTCTTCCATAGACCCCTGCAAAATATTAGTCTCTTCTTGGACAGCGGAGACTTCCTCAATATATGGTTTAACATGGGCATTAGAAGCATAATTATCATAACAATATTCAAGTATGGCAAAATTTTCAGATTTGTAAAGAGTGGCATCATACTTTTCAATCAAAGAAGCAATTTCATAAGCATCCTTAAAAGCAACAAATAATTCAATTTGTTGAACATCATAGTAATTATAAACACCCTTAGCATACAAAGATACGATTCCATTATCACTAAACTCACATTGGTAGGGAAGGTGTTTCTTAGGGTTTTCAGAACAACAAGTAACATCATATATTTCACATAAATTCCAAGCATAGCATTGCAAACGATGAATTTGATCCAGTAAGAGTTTCCCTTTTTCAGATATCCGGTGTCGCACATAACAAGCATGCTCATATAAAGATTTTCCCTCAACTAAGCTAGTTGGGGTTTCAACACGAGCACAAAGGGATTGAAGATGATCCAAGTAAAAAAGCTTCAGGAGTATGATACATTTTGAGTGGTTCTTCAACCATTGGTATAGTAGGTACAACTAATTTTTTTTTGGTATTTTGCATTTCCTACCCATAACTAAAGATATAAAACAACTAAGAACAGCAAATAAAAATTACTTAGTGATAAAGCAAACAAGCACACACGAGAATATTCACCCCACGCTATGACTCCCCGGCAACGGCGCCAGAAAAAGGTCTTGATAACCCACAAGTATAGGGGATCAATTGTAGCCTCTTTCGGTAAGTAAGAGTGCCGAACCCAACAAGGGGCTAAAGGTAGAACAAATATTCCCTCAAGTTCTATCGACCACCGATACAACTCTACGCACGCTTGACGTTCGCTTTACCTAGAACAAGTATGAAACTAGAAGGACTTTGTAGGTGTTCTTGGATAGAATTGCAAGATAATAAAGAGCACGTAAATAAAAAGTAGGGGCTGTTTCGATAAAAAAGCCATAAATTAAATATAGCGAGTGTGGAAAAGTGGTGGTAGGAGTTGTGGAATTGTCCCTAAGCAATTGACTACTTTACTAGACCGATAGCAAGTTTTATGTGGGAGAGGCATAAGCTAACATACTTTCTCTTCTTGGATCATATGCACTTATGATTGGAACTCTAGCAAGCATCCGCAACTACTAAAGATCATTCAGGTAAAACCCAACGATTGCATTAAAGCATCAAGTCCCCCTTTATCCCATACTCCATAACCCCCTTACTCGGGTTTATGCTTCTATCACCCAAGCAACCCACTATAAGCGAATCATGAACGTATTGCAACACCCTACAGCAAGAATCCCTCACGCTTGCGCGACACGGAGGGCACAATAGGATAGAAACATAACCACAAGCAAATTAAACCAATCATAGCAATTCATGAATCACCGGTAGGACAACGAAAATCTACTCAGACATCATAGGATGGCAACACATCATTGGATAATAATATGAAGCATAAAGCACCATGTTCAAGTAGAGGGTACAACAGATTGCAGGAGAGTGGAGCGCTGAATATAGATGGGGGAAGGTGATGGAGATGTTGGTGAAGATGATGGTGGTGTTCGTGTAGATCGCGGTGATGATGATGGCCCCCGGCGGCATTCCGGCGCCACCGGAAGCAAGGGGGAGAGAGCCCCCCTTCTTCTTCTTATTCCTTGACCTTCTCGCTAGATGGGAGAAGGGTTTTCCCTCTGGTACTTGGCTCCCAGGCTTGGGAGGGGCGAGAGCCCCTCTGAGATTGGATATGTCTCTCTGTTTCTGCGTTCCCAGATTCTGCCCTTCCACCGTTTCTTATATATCCGGAGATCCGTAACTCTGATTGGATTGAAACTTTGGCCCAGATTTTTCTCCAAAAATTAGCTTTCTTGCGGCAAAAGAAGAGCGTCAACCGCCTTACGGGGTGCCCACGAGGGTCAGGGGTGCGCCTGCCCCCCTGGGGTGCGCCCCCCTGCCTCGTGGCCCCTTCGGGCACCGTCTCGCGTTGGTTTTTCTTCCCAAAAATCATAAATATTCCAAAAATAATCTCCGTCCGTTTTTATCCCGTTTGGACTCCATTTGATATTGGGTTTCTGCGAAACATAAAACATGTAACAAATAGGAACTCGCACTGGGCACTGGATCAATATGTTAGTCCCAAAAATAATATAAAAACTTGCCAAAAGTATATGAAAGTTGAATAATATTGGCAAGGAACAATCAAAAATTATAGAAACGATGAAGACGTATCAGCGGGCGCCAGCGGGTGCAGAGCGCCAGTTTCCTCTTTGTTGCAAGGGAGGCAAGCCGCAGGCGCGGAGTCCCGAGGAATCAGCAAAATATTTTCATTCTGGTGCAACAAGACCAAGACCGCCAGGACGGCAGGAAAGAGGTCATCGCCGAGCCCACCGCAGCGTCACGACCAGGGGCTTTTCGCAGGCGAATACTACTTTTGTCAGGATAAGTTGTACTACTTGTACCCTTTCAAATCTGGCCATTGTGGGATCCCTTCCCACCAACATTTGGGAAGAGGACCAAGGCCACTATAAATAGGACTTAGCCACCACCATAGAGGGGCATCTAGTTCACATCCCATCAGCTCTCCTGAGCTCAAGAACACCTCACTTGTTGAGGCAAGTTCATCCACTATACTATTTCATCCTTATCCCTTCGAGGCAATCCACCAAAATGTTGGAGTAGGATATTACACCGCAAGGTGGCCCGAACTAGGATAAACTGTTGTGTCTCTTTGTCTCTTCGAGCTCAACGTGCTAGGCTTAGGGGGATCGCGAGTAGGTAGGCTCGATAGGTTGAGATTTCCGCACGAACCCCAGAGTTCAAACCTTTCAAGGGTTTGCGAATCCCGTAATCCGACAAGAGGTAACTATAAAGATGGGGGAGGAGTCTACAAAGAAAGACCATCGTATCACCTGCAGCAATTTCAACCATCCTTTGGTGTGGAGCAATATCATAGGAACTCTATATGATATGATTTTTATAGGATTTTTTTCCTTTAGAGCCAATTGGTTCATAGGAATATATTCATATACTCCACATTTAAAAGGAAATAAACATGATATCATTTTTATAGCTTTAGAGCCACTTGGTTCATATGAATGGATTCCTATACTCCCATAATTTCAAAGGAGTATAAACATTAGCATATATTCAATAGAAAAGTTCTTATGATATGAACCAAATTACATCTCTTTTCTAATCCCTCCTCATAGGAATTGAGATACATGTCATCTCTAGATTCAATAGAAAAGTTCCTATGATGTGAACCAAATGACATCTCTTTTCCAATCCCTACTCATAGGAATTGAGATACTCCATGTCATCTCTTTCCCTACAACTTCCATGTATACATCTTCTATTCCTAAATAGCTAGTACCACCCACTAGTAGCTTTTTTCCAAGACATGCAACTATGGCACAAGAACTATATAGTGTGCGAATAACTTTGAAAGATGGTCGTTGGATGAAACTAATCCGACAGTGCAGAGATGGCAAATCTGAGCACTACTGGCCGTTGGATATCATCAACATTCCACCAGATCTGCCACATATACAATTTAGAAGACTCCATGGTTGAACTTAAGCATAATGCACAAACCTCAAAACACAAGCACTTCTCCTTTGTTCTAGAATCTTCCGTATCATAATTGCCCAATTCTTTGTTCTAAATGAATTGCCATTATTTTTATTACTTTATGCTTTACAATGCACAACCCCTTGAATCTTAACATTTTTATAAAACTAATTGATTTTGAATGAGATGAACTATAAGAACTGAACAAAAATCTACATCATGCATATGTCACTCAAAGCTTTACATGCTATAGTGTGTATTTATTCATAATTTGGTTTCCAAATCTCATGCGTTCAATGCATGTGTACCTTACTAGTTTTGAGTAGAGTAGCAAATTTCATGCGGCCCTGGGTATATCAAAATGCAGGGCCCATGCATCATTGCCTTTCAGTTGCCTCGTTCCCGAACCCAAAATGTTGCCTACGTCCACAATTTCTTGTACATACTATATCTCCACTGGTCCCCGAACCCAAAATGTTGCCTCGTTCCCGTAAAACCAAGCGGCCCACACATATTTAAGGTGTCGACTCGAACTCAATCCCTCTCCCGTTTACTATGATGTGTCCCCGCACGCCGTAGTACTCCTAAAAACCCTACTGTCGCATGCATCATCGGTTTTCTTCAAGAGGTCGAGGGAGAAGCCGATTTGTAGTGGAGGCGCTTTCAAAAACAAAAAGGATCTGTAGTGGAGACCCCTACCCTAGGGTGCCCTAGGTAGCTGCCGCACGCATCATTTGTTTTCTCTTTTCTTTATGCTCTTGCGCCCTAGAGTGAAATGATGGTTTCTTCATCCGTAATTTGGTGCTCTATGATTTGACCCCTCATCGCTCATTTTCTACTACTACGACTGGGGTGCCTCCAAATCCAACTGCTGCTCCGAACTGTAATTTGGTGCATTGCACGTGGAACAAGACGGTGGATGAGCCACATGTCAGCCAAAGGGGTCATGTTAAGTGTGTCGCCATTTCGTGTGTGGACTGACCCTGCTTGAGTTGCTATGCCAACATGACAGGAGCAACCTACCACTTGGTTTTGCTCCTTGGTGAATCCCGACTATATTGATCTAAAAAGATACGTACTGTACTACCCTCTGCGTCTTGTTTTTTAGGCGTCTCGGTTTATAGGGCGTGCACGTAGTTCTAGGTCATCCATTTGACTAACTAAATATGAGTTACTATGTCACAAAAATTATATCATTGGATTCTTAAGCGGATGTAGTTTCGAAATATATACTGTTCATCACATATATATAGCCAGTTAAATTCTTAGCCTAGAACGACGTGCATGCCATGTAAACCGATACGGAGGAAGTAGTAAAAATGAGGTGATTTTACTGAGCGATCGGCGGGGGAGCATGGCCTATCATGCGGTCCCACGTGTCATGATGTACCAAGGCGATGCGCATGTCCCTCTTGAAGAAGAAGCAATACTACGTGATTTGAGATGATGGCGAACCGAGGTGTGAAATAATGGTTGCTTCGTTCGTTTGGGAAGGTGCGACATTGTGATTTGACGTCTCATTGCTCATTACTACTACTAGGGCGGTACGACTGGGGTGCGTCCCCCATGTTGTTCTGCATTGTTATTTGGTGCTTGACACATCGACCCAGTTGCTATATGTCCCACATGTTGGCGAGAGGAAGTACAGAATTCATGAAAGCGAGCGTTGACGGAGGAGTACAAGACACGGCCTGGTTTTTGCTGCTTCGTGCGATCCATCGATACAAACCCGAACTAAAAAAAGGCGAGGGCGGGTCTTTCCCCGTGCGGTAGGTAGGGGAGTTTGGCATAGTTTGTTTGAGGCAAGGAGGCAGGAAGGGAAACAAGAAAATAAAGGTTAAGCGACTTAGTTTTGGGAAAATCTGATTTTACGGAGTACGTACCAACTAGGGTTTATAGGGCTCATCTAAAAAAATTGTTTTTCCGTTTTATAAGTCTCAATTCTACTAGTAGTAGTAGTACCATCACATGTTGGATTTCGAGGTGCGTTAAATCACCCGATGCAAGCAGTGTCAAGAGAAAACTCACCAATGCATGTAGAAGTTCATGGAAATTTAGTGTTCATTCATGCATTCGTTCTAATTAATGCCTCGGTAAACATAACTTCTTGAGAAAAACGAGCGTACTAATTACTTTTGCAAACTATGAAATTAATTCCACCACTCACCGTCTACCTTGGTTGGAGAGATTTTGAAATTCAGCCATAAACTGGAAAGGAGGGAGTAGTAACTTTCGTCTCGATTACTATTTGTTGCCTTGTATAGATGCAAAATGTATTTTTTTATAGTGGCCTTGTATAAGTAAATGGAGGGAGTACTAAAGGACATATATATTCCAAACAATATGATAATCTCTCTAACCAAGGTAGGGACAAGGAGTAAACAGTAGGAGTAGTAAAATGTCTCCTCGTCCTGCGAGCCACCGCGTGCGTGGGCGAGGGAGCGGGCGTAAGGCGTACAGTACTAGTAAGCAAGCTTCACCTCATCCTGTGAGCCACCGCGTCCATGGCCGGGGGAGACGGTGTACTAAGCAAGCTTATCCTCTGTCGGTGTTCTGGGAACGGGGGTCCCCAGACTTGCCTGCCTGCGGGGCCCAGTACGGCCCGTCTTCATCAATCAAACACTCGAGACCCTTGCGAGGGGCCAAGCCTCGCGGGGCGGACGATGCAAGGCCTCCTCAGGGGTGGTGAGGGAGTCCTGGACTAGGGGGTATCCGAATAGCCGAACTATCATCATCGGCCGAACTCCAAGACTATGAAGATACAAGATTGAAGACTTCGTCTCGTGTCCGGATGGGACTTTCCTTGGCGTGGAAGGCAAGCTTGGCGATACGGATATGTAGATCTCCTACCATTGTAACCGACTCTGTGTAACCCTAGCCCTCTCCGGTGTCTATATAAACCCGATGGCTTTAGTCCGTAGGACGAACAACAATCATACCATAGGCTAGCTTCTAGGGTTTAGCCTCCTTGATCTCATGGTAGATCTACTCTTGTAACACACATCATCAATATTAATCAAGCAGGACGTAGGGTTTTACCTCCATCAAGAGGGCCCGAACTTGGGTAAAACATCGTGTCCCTTGTCTCCTGTTACCATCCACCTAGACGCACAGTTCGGGACCCCCTACCCGAGATCCGCCGGTTTTGACACCGACATTGGTGCTTTCATTGAGAGTTCCTCTGTGTCATCGCAATCAGGAAGGATGCCTTTTCCCGTCTTTAAAGACGGCGCCGTCGTCAAGGGAGCTTTGTCCACCGGCCAAACTATCCGGCTAGGTGGTTTTCTTATGACCGCCTGTTCGGCCACCGCCCCGACGATGACCCCTCAGGTCAGCAAAAGCGATCTTCACGTTAGCTCGGAATTCGCCGAGCAGCTAGATCCGATTGAGCTCTCCTCCGTGAACGAGCTCTTGGATCGCATCGCCGCCCTGGGAGTCGCTACATACTACGATCAGATTGGTCTTAAAACCGATCTGAGAGAAATTAACTCTCCCCAGGCTACCCACCACGTTGTTGCGGTAGAGGAACAATGCGGCGACTCTTCTTCTATGTTAAAAACCATCTATGTATGGATTCCCGATCCCTCCATGCCGGATTCCCGCGGAGGGATGGACGTCAATCAAATACTGAACCTAAAGTCAGGCATCGGACCAGATTTGTCAGAAAACATCCAACAAACCAAGCTTCCAAATACGGAAACTTCTTGGCCTTTGAGCCTCAGATCGGGCGGGGTTCCGAACTTAATTCCACCCGCCCACCCAAACATAACCGATCTATCTCAAATACGGCAAGAGCCCGATGAAACAGTACATCATTACTGGGCCAGATTCCTCCTGGTTATGAACAGGATAAAGGACTGCCATGAAGAAAGCGCGATTTCAATTTTCTGCAACAATTGCACGGACAAGGGAATCATGAACGCCATAAGTCGTCGCGAAGTTACACGCTTCGCCGACCTAGCGACCATTGTACAAAAATATTGTGCGATGGAGAGCACCTGGAAAAGCAAAACCTGGTTTTGGGACAATCCGGCCCTGAATACAACCCCAGTCCGAAATAAAAGGGTGCGTCATACTCAAGCACCTGGGTTAAAAACCAAAAAGCAAAAAACCCCTAAAGGGCACGGAACCGTACTGGAGGGGTGGCTCAACGGACCCTGCAAAATCCACAGTACGGAGGGCGCCACTCCAACACATAGCCTTCGAGCATGTTGGATACTACAGCAGGTGGCCAAAAGTGGCGAAGGCTTTCTAGCCCCGGGCAACCAGCCCAGCAGTACTAGTACGGTATTAACAGTCTTCGAGACTTTCGCATCAAATAACATGCGGAAGCGAACAATCCGCAGCCTCGCCGAAGTCTACCAAGTAGCAACAACAAATCCATGGAGCGACACGGCCATCACCTTCAAGGCCAGCGATGAGCCTAAATTCCGAACAGCTCGAGCACCAGCCGCATTGGTCCTCAGTCCGATAGTGGACGGCTTTCGTCTTACCAAGGTACTCATGGATGGCGGCAGCGGATTAAACCTCATCTACGAGGAAACCCTTCAAAAAATGGAAATTGACTGGAGCCGCATTGAGCGAAGCAGCACAACCTTCAGGGGAATAATCCCTAGTCGAGAAGTACGCTGCACAAGAAAAATCACACTAGACGTAGTGTTCGGCTCGCCGGACAATTACAGGTCCGAAGAGGTCACGTTCCAAGTGGCCCCATTCGGCAGCAGATATCACGCCTTGTTAGGGCAAGAGGCACTCACAATCTTCCAAGCTATACCCCATTACGGGTACATGAAGCTCAAAATGCCCGAGCCCAATGGAATAATCACTCTCGCTAGTGATCCAGATATAGCACTCCGCGTTGAAAATAAGACAGCCGCACTGGCCCTAGAGGCATTATCCGAAGCCCTAGCGGCAGAGGAACTCATTGCGCTGTGCTCCACGGTGGATAGGGACGATGTGATACTCGATAAGAGGTCCAAGTCCACCTCCATTAAACCAGCGGACGAAGTAGTCAAATTCCAGGTCCATCCAACAGACCCCACAAAGACGGCCTCCATCGGGGCACAATTGAATCCTGATGTAGAAGCTGCACTACGAGAATTCCTTTGGGAAAATTGGGACATTTTCGCCTGGCACCCTTCAGATATGCCAGGAATCCCACGCAGGCTGGCAGAACACAGCCTAAACATCCTAAAAGGATTCAAGCCAGTCAAACAGGCTCTTCGGCGATTTTCCGAACCCAAAAGACAGGCAATGGGAGAGGAGCTAGCCAAACTCTTAGAAGCCGGATTCATCAGAGATATAAAACATCCGGACTGGCTAGCCAACCTGGTAATGGTACCAAAAAAGGACAAATCCTGGCGCCTTTGTGTCGATTTCAAAGACCTTAACAAGGCCTGTCCAAAGGACCCTTTCCCTCTCCCTCGCATCGATCAAATCATCGATGCTACAGCAGGGCACGATTCATTGTGCTTCCTCGACGCATACTCCGGATACCATCAAATCAAGATGGCGGAAAAAGACCAGGCCGCAACGGCATTTATTACTCCATACGGACCATTCTACTTCAACACAATGCCCTTCGGACTCAAAAACGCCGGTGCAACATATTAGCGCATGATTCAGACATGTCTGGCCACCCAGATAGGCAAAAGAGTAGAGGCATACGTAGACGATGTGGTCGTCAAGACCAAACACGTCGAAACTCTAGTAGATGACTTGAGGGTGACATTCGACAACCTCCGAGCATATGAGATTAAGCTCAACCCGGAAAAATGTGTTTTCGGCGTACCAGCCGGGAAGCTCTTGGGCTTCATTGTCTCCGGTAAAGGAATTGAAGCAAACCCAGCCAAGATCTGAGCTCTGTCACAATTGGATATACAAAAACTAACTGGATGCGTAACGGCTCTAAGCCGCTTCATCTCCCGACTGGGAGAAAAGGCACTGCCCCTCTATCTCCTCCTCTGGCGCACCGATCATTTCAAATGGACGGATGCTGCCACGGCCGGACTCGAAGAAATTAAGGCCGTATTGGCAACAAATCTGGTCCTGGCCACGCCCAACTTGGGTGAACCGATGTTATTATATATCACAGCAACACATCAAGTTGTCAGCGCGGTACTCGTCATCGAACGAGAAACAGAAGGGCACAAATTCCCTCTTCAAAAACCAGTGTACTACGTATCCACTGTCTTAACTCCATGCAAGTCCCGGTACCCACACTATCAAAAGATAGCGTATGCGGTGTTCATGGCATCCCGGAAGCTGCGACACTACTTTCAAGAGTGTTCCATAACGGTGGCCTCCGAAGTACCTCTCAACGACATTATAAACAATCGCGATGCGACGGGCAGGATTGCAAAATGGGCCATTGAGCTCTTACCATTTGACATAACCTACAAACCACGGCGAACTATCAAGTCGCAAGTTCTGGCCGACTTCATCGCCGAATGGACCGAAGCCGAACTCCCTAAAGAGTACGGCGCATACTCCAATTGGATCATGCATTTCGACGGCTCCAAAATGTTGGCTGGCTTGGGGGCTGGCGTCGTCTTGACGTCCCCAACCGGAGAGACAGTCCAATACATGCTTCAAATAATGTACACGGACTCCAACAATGCGGCCGAATATGAGGCCCTTCTACATGGCCTCCGGATGGCAATCTCCATGGGTATTCAATGCCTAGAGGTGCGCGGGGATTCAAACCTTGCAATATCCCAAGTAAATGGAGACTTTGATGCCAAGGATCCGAAAATGGCAGCCTACCGTAATGCCATCCTAAAAATGTCAGCCCGGATCGAACGACTCGAATTCCACCATGTAGCCCGGGACAATAACCAGGCAGACGAGTTGGCATGCATCGGCGCGAAACACGACGCCGTCCCTCCAAACATTTTCCTGGAGCGGCTCTTTAAGCCATCCGTATTATGGGAAGAGGAGTCCGGAAATACCAATTCGGAACCAACTGCATCACCTAACACAGAACATTCTGACACAATCGGTGGCTCAGCCAATGAAATAATAGATTCAGCCCATGAAATATTGGCAGTAATTGCCCCATGGACAGAACCATTCCTAGCCTACTTAATCAGGCAGGAACTTCCCGAAGACCAAAATGAGGCCCGCTGCATAGTTCGGCGATCTAAAGCCTACAAGGTCCATGAGGGAGAACTTTATAAGAAAAGCACGACCGGAGTCCTTCAAAGGTGTATCTCCGAAGAGGAAGGGCGAAATCTCCTGGCTGAAATTCACGCCGGACTCGGCGGGCACCACGCCGCCGCCCGGGCCCTTGTAGGCAAGGCCTTCCGTACAGGATTTTATTGTCCGACCACCCGGGCAGATGCTCAGGACTTAGTCCAACGATGCGTCGGTTGCCAGCTCTTTGCTAATCAGAGCCACATGCCACCCACCGCCCTCAAAACTATACCCATCACTTGGCCGTTCGCGGTCTGGGGGCTTGACATGGTTGGACCCCTTAAAGGGGGAACCCACAAGCACAAATACTTATTGGTCATGGTGGATAAATTCACCAAATGGATAGAGGCCAAGCCGGTTAAAACGGCAGAATCCGGGCCTGTGATAGACTTCATATCCGGGGTAGTACACTGCTTTTGCGTCCCCCACAGCATCATCACTGATAATGGCATGAATTTCACGGCCGACGAGGTGAAACTCTGGTGCAAAAACATGGGCATCAGGCTCGACTATGCTTCAGTCTACCACCCTCAAACTAACGGTCAAGTGGAACGAGCAAATGGTCTAATCATGAGCGGCATCAAACCCAGATTAGTGTGGTCCCTCATGGAATCTAACACGCACTGGGTAGAGGAGCTCGATTCCGTACTCTGGGGGCTGCGGACCACGCCAAACCGCACAATCGGATTCACACCATTTTTTATGGTATACGGCGCTGAGGCAGTTTTGCCCTGCGATATAATTCATGACTCACCTCGCGTGCGCATGTACAAGGAAAGAGAAGCCGAGTTGGATCGGCACGACAGTTTGGATGCTTTAGAGGAGGAGCGCGACGTGGCAAAATCCCGTTCTGCATTCTATCAGCAGCAGGCTCGAAGATATCAAAGCACAGAAGTACGGGCCAAAACTTACAATGTTGGCGAGCTAGTTGTACGCCTGTCGGATAAGAAAAAGGACAAACTTAAGACCAAATGGGAAGGTCCCTTCATCATCGACCAAGTCCTTACTGGCAGTGCATACCGTCTACGCAACGCATCTGACAACAGACTCGAGCCAAACCCATGGAACGCAGCCCGTCTCCGAAGATTTTACGCCTAGCGCTGGACTCAGGGTTCGTCTCCTTCCTCCGTCCACCTTTCATATTTTTTCACTGTCTTTGTTTTCCCTCCTTTCTCCTCCCTCTTTCAGTAAAACCCTCTTTAGGGCTGATCGGCGCTTTGTTCGCACTCACTCGATGTGCTACTCGCACTCGTTATACCTGGGGGCTTCTTTAACAGAAGCTTATTTATATGGGCTTCATGCCCAACACATGTGTCACACTTCCGCATGTGCCTTTTGATCACCATTATATGCATCGATATGACTTAAGTTTTGGCCAAGCCGGGTTGCCTGGCTCCTATGCTTACCCCTACGTTCCCGATTGTTTGGCTAGGAGGTATAGGGAGCACCTCTGCGATTGTTACTGCCGGGTCAGCCGGATGTGTACCTCAGACTGGGTGAAGCCGAAGGCTAGTGTTCTTAAGGGAATATTCGGTCGGTGACCTGAAAGATGATTTCTTACTTACTTATGTATCTGCCCCCCGATGCTTTTTCTGCTATTTTCGCAGTCCGGACATGCACTTTAGGGCATGCCTCCCAGGGAAAGGAACCCTTAACGGAACTATTCTCCCTGGAAGATGTTTCTTACTAACCATGTAATATAACATAGCTAGTTGGGCACTTGTCTGATAAAGCAATTATGACCCCTACGCCTTGTCTCCATGCATGCCCCGGTTCTTTTATAACCGTAAGGCTTTTCGGACACACTCTGGAATGTTGGGTCCCGAGGTTGAAGCGAAAAGGTCCGCAAAGGCAAACGATCTACAATCCGGCTAGAAGGCATTTTACATGTCATTTTAAAATTACATCATCAAACTAACTGATTGTACTCCTCTTCAATCCCATCTAACAGGCTGTCTAATTTACAGTCCTGTTGGGAATATTTCGCGGCCAATTCTACTTGGTCGTACATCAGGCTCACAGGGATCTCCTTCCCATCGGGCCCCACAGGTCCGACCTCGGCCATGAGGTTTGGGTCAGCCTTCGGGTATCGCGTCTTCACCATGGCCCAGGCCTCCCTAGCGCCTTGACAGCAGGCCGATATCTTCCACAGACGGAGATGACACCGTACACACTGAAGCTTCTCAGCAAGCCCACCAAGGCCCTCGGGTAGGGAGACGGAAGGCCATAGGGCCTGAACGACGCCGCTCATCGCCTGCCGAACACGTTCGTGCAGTTGCAGCAGCTCGGGAAGAGGGTCTCCCGTGGAACAAGGCATCTCCTCTGCCGAACGACCCCTCAGCACACCTACAGACACATTTCTACCAATTGACTTCCTCGCCAAACTCTTCTTTTCAAAAGAGTTTGCTCAAGCACTTACTATAAATGCTGCGACGAAGCCGTCGATTCTCCTTTACGGAGTTAGACAGCTGGACCTGAACATCTTTTAGTTCTTCGCCCAGCTGGGTGTTGGCATCTTGGAGTTTGTTCCTCTCCTGCTGCACCTTCATAAGCACCCTCTCGCCGGCCTTCAACTGGCACAGCAGATGTTGCTTGTCCGGATCTAGTCCGGCACCCTCTGCAATATTATTGTGAGACTATACACACACGCCGCACTTCATAAACTACTTATTTTCAAAATATGAATTACCAGAGGGGGTCTCTGTGGCTCCCCCGGCAGTGGCTAGTGCGGCCTCAAGTTGGGCCTTGCATTCTTGAAGCTCCTGGGACAGGTGGGTATTCTTCTCGGTAAGATCCTACATAACAAATGATCCTTAAATCAGTTAGTTTAACTATTTTAAGTCTCGGGGGCTACTGGCATATATAACTATTAAAATTCCTCACCCATATGTCTTTTACATACTGCTCCGTGGCTCTGGTTAAACCATCTTGAGCAGCAAGGAGGTGCACGTCTCCCGCATTAAAGGCATTCAACGCCTCTGGGGAGAAACACGCGTCACGAAGAACTATCCGACGGCGCCTGTGATTCATGGCGGTCTCCACCTCAGACCTGGTGGAGGACAACCTGTCGGCATCCTCCGTTGGAGGAGCATCCGGCTCGCGCCTTGCGCTCGCATCCCCCTCCGGACCAGGCGTTGGAGCCTGGCTGACGGAGGCTTGGTTGGCACCCTCTCCGGACTCAGTCCGGCGAGCGCTCTTTCTCCTGGAAGAATCATGAGCATTAATGTACCTCCCAGGAGTCTTTCCCTTAAAAGACAATGGTGCACCATACCTTTGCGGCGACGTTTCGATTCACGCCGCACTCCTCTTCCGCCTGCTCGGCCGCACTGACCTCGTTTGGTTAGTCGCCGCGGGCTCGGCTTCCCGCCGTAAAGGCACCTCCTGCGAAGCACCATTGGTACACGGTGGTCATAAATAAGCATTAAAAAAGTAACGGTGTTAGGACTTCGGTCGTACTCACCTGGGAAGCCGGACATAAACCGGGGTAGTCAGCCTTAATGGCGACTAAAGCATTGTCTATGCTGAGCTGGTGGAACACCCCGTCAATCAAATCCACCTTTATGTCCGGATCCTCTTCGGAGGCTGGATCGAGGGATCTTCCCGGATCCTCGGGTTGTGGAGTTGGGCTCTCTATGCCCGCCACATCCCGGCATATTTGCTGCGTCGAAATCATAAAGTAAGACACTTATCTTTGAAAGCACGGATCAGATATATAAGCGTCCTCTTACCCAGCTCCGAGGGTTATTCATGGAGAATCCATTCAATGGATTCGTGCGGAGGAAGTCCTCCTTCTCCCCCTTGTACAAGCCGGACGGGATCTTCACCAGATCGGCGGCCGATCCCGGCCCCGTGCGGCCATGACGGGTGGCATCATTCTCCCCGTTGAAATCCCACATGGGGTGGCCCCTATATTGGAGCGGCTGCACCCCTCGCATAATGCATGTGTCCATGACTCCAATCATGGTTAATCCGGATTGGGCTAGTAACCGTATCCGGCCCATCAGATAGTGGACGCTCCTGTCATCTTCCCGTTGAGGGCTCCGTGGGCGCCAACTCAGGCGTTTCTTTAGAGGAGCGTTGCTAAACTCCGGGAGGCCGATCCGAACTGGATCCGGTAGCGGGGCGTCTTCCATATAGAACCACTCCGAAGGCCAGTCTTCGGACGCCTTCTTCGGGGTTCCGGATAGATATCCAGTCCCGGCGATGCGCCATATTTCGGCTCCGCCCACTTGATATATCGACCCCTCTTGAGAACGGGGTATGAGGCAAAACAGCCTCTTCCACAGCACAAAATGGGGCTCGATGCCCAAGAACAGCTCGCAAAGAGCTACAAAGCCCGCGATGTGCAAAATGGAGGCAGGCGTAAGGTGGTGAAGTTGGAGTCCATAGAACTCCAGGAGCCCCCGGAGAAACGGATGTATGGGAAATCCGAGTCCCCTTATTAGGTAGGGGACGAAGCATACCCGCTCTCCTTTGGAGGGATTGTGGACGCTCTCCGCCTGTTTCCCACCCTTGTAGGTGGCCAGTCCGGCTCGAACCGAAACCATAAAGGCTGGGGGAAGGTATCCCTCTGCTTGGAGCGTCACTAACTCGCTATGCGGGACTGAGAATCTCCTCCAATCTCCTGGCTGAGGACTGGGAGCGCGAGAAGAGGAGCCGCGTCGACTATCCATGATGGAATGGATTTCTTGTCAGATGCGCCTTGATGAGTACTTGCGGAAGGAGGATGGTGTGATTTGGATCTGGATCCTCGCCTCTCTTATAGGCAGCTTATTCGCGCAGCTAGGAGGTAAAATTTAAGAATACTCTGGCTTTTCGCATTCGTACAACACGTGGAAGAAGGCCATTATTGAACGTGGAAGCCAAGGAGCGCAACATTTCTGAAGCAACCGGACACTATCCGGCAAACACATGGAGCATGAAGGAGAACCTGCCTTGCAAATGCCGAAGACAACATACGCGCCGGACTCGTCGTCATTGAAGCCTGGTTCGGAGGCTACTGAGGGAGTCCTGGACTAGGGGGTGTCCGGATAGCCGAACTATCATCATCGGCCGGACTCCAAGACTATGAAGATACAAGATTGAAGACTTCGTCCCGTGTCCGGATGGGACTTTCCTTGGCGTGGAAGGCAAGCTTGGCGATACGGATATGTAGATCTCCTACCATTGTAACCGACTCTGTGTAACCCTAGCCCTCTCCGGTGTCTATATAAACCGGATGGCTTTAGAACGTAGGACGAACAACAATCATACCATAGGCTAGCTTCTAGGGTTTAGCCTCCTTGATCTCGTGGTAGATCTACTCTTGTAACACACATCATCAATATTAATCAAGCAGGACGTAGGATTTTACCTCCATCAAGAGGGCCCGAACATGGGTAAAACATCGTGTCCCTTGTCTCCTGTTACCATCCGCCTAGACGCACGGTTCGGGACCCCCTACCCGAGATCCGCCGGTTTTGACACCGACAGGTGGCCTCACCAGGCAGGCTTACGAGGAGGCAGAGAGATCAAGGCAAGGGGTACCTCGCGAGGTGCCCGTGACGCAAGCATTGACGATCAAGACCAGGCGGGCGCTAGCCTGTGCAGTGTCCTTGTTTCCTCTTTGGTGCAAAGGAGGCAAGCGCAGGCGTGGAGTACCGAGGCATTAGGCAAAGGTTTCCATATCGGTGCAACGAGACCAAGACCAGCAGAGCGGCAGGACGGAGGTCGCCGTGGAGCCCAAGACGGTGTCATCACCAGCACCTTTGGCAGTCGAAGACCACCTTTAGTCAGGATAGCTTGTACTAGTTGTCCCCTTTCAAAATGGACATTGTTGGATCCCTTCCCGCTCAATATTTGGGAAGAGGACCAGGGCCTCTATAAATAGAGATAGCCACCACAGTAGAGAGCATCTGATCCAAACCCAACTCATCTACACACCACCAAGCACAAGAACACCTCTCCTCACGAGGTTGTTCTTCCTCTGTACTGTTCATCATCAGCCCAAGAGGCAATCCACCACACCACACACTGGATTAGGGTATTCCACCACAAAGGTGGCCCGAACTAGTATAAACCTTGTGTCTCTTGCGTTGTTCATCGATCTAGCCTAGAAACCGCCGCGAGGCTGAGGGCGTGTTTCAGTAGGGAGAAGATCTTCGCATGCACCCCAGTGTTCGAACATTAAGGGTTTTGCCGAAACCCGATATCCGACATTTGGCGCGCCAGGTAGGGGTGCGCCGGAATATTCCTTCCGCCGATCTGTGTCCCACTGCTTCGTCGCATCCATGTCCGGCGACTCGACGACCAACTTCGATCGCTGAGAGGCATGGCCAACCCGTGACACGCCACCTGCCCAAGGTGATCTCAACCCCGCACCCCAGGCAGCCCGCGCATCGCAGAACACTGCGGGGGGCGGGCGACGCGGTCAAGCACCGCCTGCCCTTACTCCGCGGCAGGTGCGATCAGCCGCAAGGGCCTCAAGCCACGCCGCGGCCGCGGCACCGCACACCCGACGGGAACAAGCGAACATGAAGGCCACACTCACTGTGGCTCGGGAGTTGCTGTGATGCAAACTGCAGGAGGGCGGCCGAGACGTGTTGCTGGAGCGTGTTGCTGAGCTCCTGGATGCCGCGGCTTCGGGGGCACTGCCCTTCTATTTCCAGCTTCCACCCCATGCCCCGGTCGAATCACGCGGCAGGCCTCTCCACGCCCGCGCGCCCCCAGGCGCGTCCCAAAGCTTCATCGACACCAACTCGACCATCGGCGTCGGACGCCAGGCCGCACTAGCACCACCCTTGATGAGCGAGGGCATGCGCATCGGAGCCTACGGCTCGGGTGAGCCGCTGCCTTACCATCCTCAAGATGGCGCGTTGGGCCAGGCCACACGGAGCATGGGGCACTACGGTGAAGTCTTCGAGGCGGCGACCTTGGAGGCTTATGTGCCCTGCATGGTGGACCGGGAGTACGCGCTGGAAGACGACCCTGGCTCGGTCCTCAGGTCAGGCTGGGAGGAAGAGACGCCAGAAGCCGAGCCTTATCAGGAGCCCCAAGGAAGCCTCACCAAGCGCGCTGGCAGTAGCAGCTACCGGGTACCTCTAACTCCTCACGAGCAAGCTTATGCTAACCATGGGTCGCAGGAGGTTCAGGTCACTGCAGCGGACGGCTGCCCCAGCTCGGCAGCCTCCCTTCCGCCAGGAGGAGCGCATTGGGGGCTGCATGAGAGGGGCCGGGAGCCAAGCCCCTTCCCATGATGCACGGAGCAAGGCATTCCCCGGAGGTAGGCCCTCTGCCAGGGAGGTGCTTCAAAGCCTACCCTCGGTAGAGGACCCGTGGTCGCCGAGGGGACCGCTGGCATCCCCTTTGCCCCATTGGCATCGTCCTTGGTCTCCGGCCGCCGTCAATGGTGGCCGAGGTTGGCGCAAGGCGGGGCCCTCGACTGGCGATATGAAGCAAGGCCCGGTTCCTATGAAGAAGGCCCAGTGCTGTGAAGCTCGCCGCCCGTGACACTCTCACGTAATAACAAGTTGGGGCTGTACATGCCCCGGAGTCTCCGGAGAGCCACCCTCGGGCCTCGGGGGATCCCTCCCATGCCCAGTGGCAGCACTTAGCTCTGCGCTGGTGAGAAGACGTCGAAGACTAGACTAGGTGTCGGACGCGGCCTTTTGTATTTTTGCCTCCCTTTCTGTGGTCGAGCTTCCTTGCTTCGGATTTAAGTTGAAGTTGAATTTGCATTTGCGTATGCGGGGGGGGTGTCTTTTCTCGCTCGTGTGATTTCTTGTGTTTTGGTTTCTGCCCTAGTTTGGAATACGCACTAGCTGCCTCTCCCTTGCTAGCCTCTCGCGGGCAGGGCTGGGCGAAGCACACGTGCGTTGCGCTCATGTCGTACCGTGACCGGCACTCGCTCTCACGAGGCCTTCACGACCTGGACAACAGGCCCCTCAGGGGAACCCTCGGGGGCTCACGGCCTCGCGAGTCTATTCAAGATTTGTCCTGGCTAAGGGTAAACCACAACAAGCTCACCGCAGGGCCCGTAGAATCATGTAGGCTCATGTTCAGCATCGTTCCTAAAAGCACACGGACAACAGTCTTTTTACATGAGGGGCTTCCCCTCCCAAAATGCTCTTACAACCTTTGGGGCCGCGCTTGAGCTTTTGTGTGCAGGATAAACAGCAGAGAAACACGAGTTAGTCAGACATGTCGCTCACCGCACCCTCCTGGTCACCTTCGGAGGAATCGCTGGTGCCGTTGTCGCAGTCGCTAGCATCACCATTGTCAACATTGATGCCACCATCACCACCATTGACCACGTCGCCACCATACGCCGCGACTATCACCCCGTCGTTGTCAGAAGCAAAGGCCCTAACAAGCGCGTCCACATTGTCCTTCACCCACTGTGATAGGTCGCCTCGGATGGCCTGGGCACCGGGGCGATGAAGGCGTCGAAGTCGAAGTGGGGATCGGTGCTCTGAAGATGGCTGAAGACACGGAAGAATGCACATCCAAGCAGGCTGTGGCTCCTCTCCTCGACAAGCTAGTTAGCTCTCTTGGAGCGGTTCTCCAAGCGTGTCACCACGTTAGTGAAGAAGCGGAGATGACTGGCGTAGTTGGTAGCGTGGGGATGCGGGGCGTTCTCCTCACAGTTCTTGCCCAGGGCCGCGTTGGCCCTGTTCCTGAGTTCCTGACGCATGGGGTCGTGCATGTGCTCCAGTGTCTGACGTTTAAGCACTCCCTCTCTATTCTGCCACGCAATGGATTCGGCATCGTCAACCCGCTGTTGGAGAAGAAGCAGCTCAGTACGGGTGGAGGCCAACTCAGTCTGCGCCGAGACTAGGGCGGCTGCGGCGGCCTCCACGCGCCGCTCCGCTTCAGTCAACTTGGACCTAAGAGCGGCAGTCCTGCCCATTGCCTCGGCTTCGATTAGCTCCAGCTTTTGGTCATACCTGCGCACAAGATCTGCACGAGCTTCCGCCATGCAGCGGTCGACCTTTTCTTGGACTTGAGCCTCGCATGCGCCAACATCATCCTCCGCCTGGGTAACCTGGCGCTCCCTCGTCTCCAGCCGCTCAAGATCAAGATTGCGCTCGGCGGCCTCCAGCGTCAGCGCTTCCTCACGCCTGCGGAGCTCCTCTTCCTCGACAGGTGTCCCATTCAGCGACGCAAGGCCGGCCTAGCGTAGCTCCACCTGCTTCTCCAAGGAGGCGCTCCAGGCTTGGAGCTCCCGTGCGTGCTTCTCCGCGACCTCACGGCGAAAATCTGCTTCCCGAGCCTCGTCCAGAGCTCGGGGGCAGGCCTCTCGTGAGGCCGCGAGGGACGCCTCAGCCTTCACGTTGTCAAGCTCGCGCTGGTAGCGCGCGAGGTTGATGGCCACCTTCAGCTTGCATCGCTCCTCAACCAGCCGCATGCCCTTAGCTTCAAGGTGCGCGTCCACATACGCAAGCTCTTGACCAAGCTAGCCCATCGCGTCCATCGCCTTCCGGAGGAACTCGCGGCGAACGACGCTCCGTTCACATGCAAGCTTGAACACGCTGTCGATGTCGTCCTCCGTATCTGGCGCTGTCGGCGGGCCCTGAAGCGGTTCGCCCCCTCTCAGCAGGGGGCTGGGGGCTGGCGCCCCCACGATCGCTGGCCGGGCCCCGCGAGGGACCCGAACCGGCACAGGCTCACCCACTGAGGAGGAACCAAGGATCGATGCCAACCATTTGCCATCCACGACCAAAGGAGGAGCCTTGGGCAGGCTGACTGCCCTCCACGAAGGGTCGCGAAGGAAAGGCGGCAAGGGCACGGGCTCAAGACACCTTGCGAGCAGGCTTGCTTCTCCGGCTGACCCTGCGTCAGGGGCAACGTGCAGGCTCGGGACGCTCAGGGCCAGCGATGAAGGCAAGGCCGGAGAAGGTTGTTCCTTGGGAGACTCCGCAGGCTTGGCAGGAGGGATCCTGAAGAGTCACAGTCAGGAAAGGGAGTGGCAATAGGAGAATTACAAGAATGAGGTACTTACTCGTCTATGGCGAACTACTTCCTATGCTTCTACAGTTGGAAGGTGCGACCACTACAACTCGAAGACTCCTTCCTCTTGCGGAGTGTGGCGAAGTCCACGCGGAACCGACCCAGGTGCTCGACATGGGGACCAGCGCGTGGCGCGGATGAAGAAGTACCCAGGCGGCCAGCCTCAGGGGCGCCAAGCTGGGAGGAACAATAAGGCACCACCTCCTGATGGCCTGCCGAGGCCTTAGAAGCCCCGGCCTCGGGAGCCACGAGTTGTGTCCCCCCATCGACGATCGCCTGAGGGCGGCCTTCACAAGCCCCGGGGGATGACGCTTCGGGAGCCCCGTGCGGCGTCGGCGCCACGACACTCGAGTCTCCAGCCTCAAGCCATGCTTGCCTCCCTGCACCAACTCTTGGGGCAAGATCGGTGCTGGCGGCGCGGAAAGGGGCCACGACGACAGGATTGTCGCGAGGCCCCGCAAGGCCGGCCGGACGCAACCCCCATTCGTCGAAGAGAGGCATCTGTCCCGCGAACTCGGCCCTGCTCGAGCAGAGATACGGGAGGCTACCCCCATGCCGCACGTCGCCCGGCGAGGGGTCGCCAGTCAAGACTACAAGCATTGTCATCAGTGTTTCGGGTGCAAGATCTGTCTCCTGAAGCCTCATGCGGTCCCGGTCGCCGGTCAGGGCCCACATCGATCGGGAATGGCGCTGGAGAGGAGCAATGCGACACTTGAGGAACTCCTTCACCACCCGAGGCATAGTCACGCCGAGATCTCTCAGCCTCCTCAAAGCCGGGGGCTCACGAGTCTCTCGTGGCCCCAGCTGGGATTGGGGACAACAGGCGATGACGGAGGCGAGAGCAAAGGGCTGAGCACTCCGACATCCACATACAGCCACCACATCCGGAACCCGCTCGTGGATGGCGGGAGGTTAAAATCGATCCCCAAGGCGGCCGTCTCTGCCACGGCCTGGAAGCTCACGCACCCCGAGCACTTCAAGGGGTCGGTCAGGCGCAGCGAGAAGAAGTGGTGCAATAGGGAAACGGAAGGAGCAATGCCCACCATGGCTTCGCAAACAAAGGAGAAGACATCAAGAAGGGTAAAGGATTGGGGATAAAGATGCATCATATGGATCTGATAATGGAAAGCACCGCATTGAAGAAACAGGAGAAAGGGGGTACCAGGCCAGCCCACAGGGCGTCAACGAAGAACCGCACCTCAGTGATTGTCCTAGCAATGGAGGCGTGGGATGCAGGCCAGGCCATCGTCTTTCCGAACTCGTTAAAGCTAGAAGCAAGCGCTGGGCAGACCTTGCCCAGGGCCTCCAAGTTGAGCACCAACAACCGGCCGACGGCGGGCTCAATTGTCGGGGCTGAGCTGGATGAAGGCAGAGGCTTCTTCCCCTTCTCCTTGATAGTTGGTGCCATGGCAATGGAGGGGGCAGAGCTCAAGTCATATTGGAAGCGGAAATAGAGACTCGAGGAAGGAAAGGGGAACAGGAAGCACGCAGGCAATGAGGAGGAAATAACTATGTAAAGCGCTATGGCCGCCTAGCCAGGCAGATATTGGGGCAGTGTGGGGAAGCGGAGACGCCCACGTCCAATCAGTTGTGACGCGTCGACCGAGGCTACAGGCTGTGAGGGCCTGTGGCGCTCCGTACTTGCCCTTTGGCTTCACTGCTAAGCCAAGTCCGAGCGCGCCTTGGGCCCGGTGGCTACTATTGGCATTCTGGGAACAGGGGTCCCCAAACTTGCCTGCCTGCGGCCTGCTGCGGGGCTCAATTCGCGGCCTAGTACGACCCATCTTCATCAATCAAACACTCGAGACCCTCGCGAGGGGCCAAGCCTCGCGGAGCGGATGACGCAAGGCCTCTTCCGGGGCGGCCTCACCAGGTAGGCTCGCGAGGAGGCGGAGAGAGCAAGGCAAGGGGTACCTCACGAGGTGCCCGTGATGCAACCCATCACGATCAAGACCGGGCGGGCACCAGGCAGGCGCCAGCCTGTGTAGTCTCCTTGTTTCCTCTTTGGTGCAAAGGAGGCAAGCGCAGGCGTGGAGTACCGAGGCATCATGCAACGGTTTCCATATCGGTGCAACGAGACCAAGACCAGCAGAGCGGCAGGACGGAGGTCACCATGGAGCCCAAGACGGCGTCATCACCAGCACCTTTGGCAGTCGAAGACCACCTTTAGTCAGGATAGCTTGTACTAGTTGTCCCCTTTCAAAATGGTCGTTGTTGGATCCCTTCCCGCTCAATATTTGGGAAGAGGATCAGGGCCTCTATAAATAGAGTTAGCCACCACAGTAGAGAGCATCTGATCCAAACCCAACTCATCTACACACCACCAAGCACAAGAACACCTCTCCTCGCGAGGTTGTTCTTCCTCTATACTGTGCATCATCAGTCCAAGAGGCAATCCACTACACCACACACTGGATTAGGGTATTACACCACAACGGTGGCCCGAACCAGTATAAACCTTGTGTCTCTTGCGTTGTTCATCGATCTAGCTTAGAAACCACGTCGAGGCTGAGGGCGTGTTTTGGTAGGGAGAAGATCTTCGCGCGCACCCCAGTGTTCGAACCTTAAGGGTTTTGCCGGAACCAGATATCCGACATCCTCGTTCTACGAGTTGATGGGACACATCAAAAGTACTCTAGTGTATAGAGCCTTGCCTCTAAGGTAGGCCCCACATGGTTTGCCTCTTTTTTAACATAACACGTCGAGTCACAATTTGTTTGTTCACCCGTGGTATACGATCCTCCCTCCATCAAGTCTACAACCAATACACGTGTCAAATTACCACGTGGGCTGCCCTTTCGTACAGAAATGAGCTCCATCGTGTACCCGCACGGGTGTGGTTGGGAAAGCGACAGGAGTATGTGTGTCATGTGTGCACCTCTTCTCTTCATGCACGTCCCCCACCTACATGGGTGTGTGTCAGAGAGATACAAACCCAGACATAATGCGCCGTCCATCCCCATGCCTCCGCCCAGTCCGACCACCCGTCACCACCACGCCCCACTCCTCCTCGCCTTATCTCTCATCTTTCTCCCTCCATTTTTATATACAAGGCCACTATCAAAATTACAATTTGCATATATACAAGGCCACTAACACTAATCGATGCAATATTAATGGTGTTTGCCTCATAGTACAAGCAAAGGAGGACATTAATTATCCCTTGCATGCATGCGGGAGTGTGAGCATTGGCTTGATGTGCATGAAAGAGAAGAATACACATTAATTTACATGGCAAACAAGGAAAGAAGGTGGCTTGCAACATTGACTTAGAAGGCATTAATTTTTGCATTGGTACCTGTAATATGGGTTTGTGACCTTGTATACAAAAATGGAGTCTGATAAAATTCTCGAGATACCATTTTTCGATAAACTTCTTGAGATATCATTAGTTTTTACAAATGGGATTACTCCTGCATGGGTCAATCACAATAGGTGTTTTCTAAAAAATGCATCTTGATGATCCGTGCAATGCACGGCCATCTTGCTAGTCCATGAAACCAACACATGGAAAAATTCCATGGCGAACGAGGGATTTGAATCTGCTGGGAGGGGCTGTTTGGATCTTGCCCAGGGTAGCCAAAATATTGGCGACCCTTTTGTCCACTGGTGCCTTTGCCATCGATGAACGAGGAATGGCTCAGGTGCTCATGCATCCTCCAGCGCGCATGTTGGAGACGACCTCGCATGAGCTGTGTGTTTTTTTTGTCCCACCACGCCGCCCGAGCCGTCCGCAGACCGACCGGCGACCCGCAAATTACGCCATCCAACTATAGCCGCACACATTATGACATCAACTCAACCAACCGGACGAAATTCATGCAAACACGCGATATTTCATATAAACAATGACAGAAATCATATAAAATACCGGATTTTCATACAAACATGACGGATTTCATTACATTCAAATGAACTACACGGTGCTAGTTCTAGACAGCACAGGTATATAATACCTGGCCTAAATGGTCGCCCACCGATCCATTTGTGTTCCTCATGCCCGGCAGCATGATCACCGGACTGCCGGGAACCCCGGAGGTATATGCTTCAACACAAAGGAAGGCTCGCTTCCCCACTGCCCAACTGATATCATTGGCTGATGCCGAAGATGATGGTCAAATGGGGCTTCCCCGCTTCCGTGGAGCCCATGCAGGGTCGACGAAGGTCCTCGCAACAAAAGGATCTGGCAAGACACCTGTTGTGTACGCCGGTGTCGCCTTCACGGTGGCCTTCATGGGAACTAAGTGGCGGTGGCCTCCCGTGTTCTACTTCTCCTCGATGATGGCAGCGGACGCAGAGGCGCTGGCCACCGACTCGTCGCTCTCCGTGCACCCGGCTTCTGTCGCTGCTTGCATGGCGCAGCCGCCGGCATGGGAGTCTCGGCCAACGAAACAAGAGACGCATTACGAGGCGGCGGCGTGGACGGCAGCAACGATGCCCGTGCGCCGCTCCTCGTCGAGCTGGCTGGAGCGGCGAGTTGTTGAAGCATGCAACGGCTTGGGCGGCAACTGGCTCCGTCGGGCGAGGGGAGAGAGGTGGATCAGCGAGCTGCATAGCTCGTATCCGGCGGGCTTGGTGGGCCACCCAGCCGTCTTGGATGCGGGATAACTACTCTTCGTAAGCCATTGTAAGACTGGACAAAATGGTGAAGGAGGAGATAGGAGAGCGGCGGAGGTGTGCGATTCTTGGTCGGCGTTTGGCCTCGTTTAAATAGGAGATTAAATAGAAGGTGTACGGGAGAAGCTCGGCCTGCGTTGCTTTAATGTCGGTCCGGTCATGAACGGACGTGTGTCCAGAGTGCGTTTCTCGGCTTCCACACGGGTAGGTTTCATGGAGGCGCTTGAATGCGGCAAGGAGGCGTGTCCAGCCGGGCGTGCAGCGAGTGGCGCCCTCGACTCTGATGTACGACACCGCGTTGTTCTTCCACTGACGTGTGGGCTCTTTGGGTACATGGCCTGCATGTCAGTGACCCAATGCAGACAGCACACAGCAGAGGAACTTTTGGTGGGCCAGGGCGGTCAGAAGCGGGCATTTCATAAACTGCTGATTGTTCATTGAGTGTGGTGTCATCTATTTCATGTAGATAAGCCTACTATGTTGATAGACCATTCGATACATTGTGATTCATAAAGACCGTTGCAAACATCAATGTTCTGCTTATCATAGATAAGATTGATTAATACCCGTAACAATCCATGTCCTTAACAAAGGGTGCATGCACGTATAGGTTGAGCGTGTGTCTTGCGTTGTGTGTTGTGTGCATGCAAGCATGCGAGTGTTCCGCGCGTGCAAGGGTACGTTTCAGTGTTGCATGCATGTGTGCGTATGTGCATGTGTTTGTGAGTGCATGTGTATGTTTCAATGTTGCACGCCTGCTTGCGTGCGTGTGTTCGTTATGTGTACGTGTCAGTATTGCACACCTGCATGCGTGTGTGTGTTTGTTATGTGTACGTGTCAGTATTGCACGCCTGCATGCGTGCGTGTGTTGCGTGCGTGCATGTGTACATGCAGGGTGAGGCTACACATCAGTCGACTCACTTTTTCATATATGGTCATTAGATTTTCCAGCCGTTGGATGCGAAATCAAGGGCCTGCAGTTTATCTTCAAACTCCACCCCCTGAGCTGCGAGCCACCACCGGCCGAACCGCCGGCCCCCGCCGCCGCGCCGCCATGCCGCCGCGCCTGACCCGAAACCACTCCCCACCGTCGGTCCACCGCCGCACCGGCCATCCCTCTACCCCC
>NC_041383.1:619985630-620047646 GCF_002162155.2 Triticum dicoccoides
GCCCCCCCCCCCACCGCTGGCGACTGCCAACCAAAGGTCTCACGACTTCGATTAGCCATCGACCACTAATTTATTATCATTTCCGTCCTTCATATACGCCCTGACGGGTGGGCCCTATGGTAATGTGGGCTGCTGAATGTGGACCGTTTGACTGGTCAAATGATTGTGTCATCAACAAATTACGGAGCTGTATGGTGAGCTAGTGACTGTATGATCACCCTAAACTGTATTTTATTAACACAGTACATACTCAAACTACCATTTATTTCTTTCATATACGGGCTGATAGGTGGGCCCCACGGTTACGCGCCCCGATGGTGCAACACTAGTTGCGCCACGTGGAACATTTGACTAGTTAATTGATTGTGTCATCAACAAAATACGGAGTTGTATGGGTGAGCCATTGACCGTATAATCATGACATGTATTTTTCAACACAGTATAGACGCAAGGATTCATATATACGCGCAAGCACTCACTGCTACCGGTGTTCTGGGAACGGGGGTCCCTAGACTTGCCTGCCTGCGGCCTGCAGCGTGGCTCAACCAGTGGCCCAGTACGGCCCGTCTTCATCAACAAACACACAAGACCCTCGCGAGGGGCCAAGCCTAGCGGGGCGGACGATGCAAGACCTCCTCAGGGGCGGCCTCACCAGGCAGGCTCCCGAGGAGGCGGAGAGAACAAGGCACGGGGTACCTCACGAGGTGCCCGTGACGCAAGCCATGACGATCGACCAGGCAAGCACCAGGCGGGCGCTAGCTTGTGCAGAGTCCTTGTTTCCTCTTTGGTGCAAAGGAGGCAAGCACAGGCACGGAGTACTGAGGCATCAGGCAAAGGTTTCCTTATGGGTGCAACGAGACCAACACCAGCAGGGCGGCAGGACGGAGGTCACCATGGAGCCCAAGACGGCGTCATCACCAGTGCCTTTGGTAGGCGAAGACCACCTTTAGTCAGGATAGCTTGTACTAGTTGTCCCCTTTCAAAATGGCCATTGTTGGCTCCCTTCGCGCTCAATATTTGGGAATAGGACCAGGGCGTCTATAAATAGGGCTGGCCGCCACAGTAGAAGATGAGTTGATCCGAACCTAGCTCATCTACACACCACCACAAGAACACCTCTCCTTGCGAGGCTATTCTTCCTCTGTACTGTTCATCATCAGCCCAAGAGGCAATCCACCACACCACACACTGGATTAGGGTATTATTCACCACAACGGTGGCCCGAACCAGTATAAACCTCATGTCCCTTGTGTTGTTCATCGTGCTAGCTAGAATCGCGGCGACGTTGAGGGTGTGTTTTGGTAGGGAGAAGATCTTTGTGTGCACCCCATAGTTCAAACCTTAAGTGTTTTTCTGGAACCCGATATCTGACATTTGGCGCGCCAGGTAGGGGTGCGCCAAAATCTTCTTTCCACTGATCTGCGTCCCATCGTTTCATCGCTTCCATGGCAGACGCTCGCTGAGCTCATGCCAAGCGCCGGGCTGCTCTTGCTGCCCGCGTCGCCCAGACAGCCCCCGTCGGTGGGCCTCCTCGTCATTCTCCATCGCCTACCGCCAACGCTGCTACCTGCCCGGCGGGGAACGATTAGCAAGCATCTTCGCTGCATCCCTCGGTGTAGCGGGAAGGCCACACCGCCACGCCGTCGCTAACCCCAGCTGGTTCATCGTCTCATGCTCGTCGCGCCCCCATGAATGCGCAGGCTGTGCTACTCCTGGCATGTGAGCTCCTACACTACCGCCTTGTCGACGACCTCTACGAAGAGTGGCTCACCCGCATCACCAAGCTCGTCGGCACCGCAGAGGGCTCTCCCGCGCCGTCCCTCTCGCTGCCTCGCCCTCCGTCATGCATGGGCGATGCGGCTCAGGGAGTGCCTCCACCACCTCTCCCCCAAGAAGGCACCCTGGCTCCAAGGCGCACGGCTCCCAGACGTGACCCACCACGTCCAGCGCCCGCGTGACAAGAAAGAAGCTGCCAAGTAATCCCTCAGCCTCAACAAGGCGCTCATGTGCTCCCTGCACCAGCACGACAAGACCGTGTCCCTGCACCAGCGTGCCAATACCCCATGCTGCCCCTGGCTGCGGTGCACGGGAACCATCAGGAGCAGGCCCCGCGTCAGCAAAGGGCTCCGGTGGCCATAGCAGGTTGCCGTGCCTTCACCACCGAGCTGCATAGCGTCGCCTGGTCGGGCAAGTTCAAGCCGGATCTGTCTCCTCGCTACGATGGTACTGCCGACCCCGCGGAGTTCCTACAGCTCTATGAGCTGGGCATCGAGGCGGCCAACGGAGATGAAAAGGTCATGGCAAACTGGTTTCCCATGGCGCTCAAGGACGATGCCCGCACCTGGCTCCTAAACCTGCCTCCCGGCTCGATCTCCTCCTGGGACGAGATGCGCAGCTGTTTCATCGCCAACTTCCAGGGCACTCGCGACCGACCTCCGGTCAAGATCCCCAAGGTGATGGACGGGGCCATCATCTCAGCGTTCTCTGATGGTGTCCGCGATGTCAAGATGAAGGAGGAGCTTGCCATCCATGAGGATCTGTGCACATCTCTGGAGCTGTTCAACCTGGCGACCAAGTGTGTGAGAGCTGAGGAAGGACGCCTCTCCCTCCTCGAGCTTCCAGCTGCTAACCCAGAAGAGAAGAAGGCCAAGGCTAAGGACGTGAAGCGCAAGGGAGCAGTCGTGCTTGCAATAGAACCAGACACGAAGCGCGGCAGGGACCAGGCGGAGTCGTCCAAGGGCAGCCAACTGTTCTACGCCCACCACAACCTCCACACCCACAACACCAACGAATGCCAGGAGCTCAGGGCCGTTCGAGAAGGACGCTTGAGTCGTCTCCCCGAGAGCAACGACCGGGGCTATGGCCGAGGAGGAGGACAAGGCGGAGGACGATGGGACGACCGAGGCCCTCGCCAGGAGTGGCGTGACTGACCTTGCAAGGATCGCTGGTAGGACCAGCCTCGCGAGGGATCCTGGAGGGATCAGCCTCGCGAGGACCGCCCGCAAGGCAACGCAGGCCTTCCTCCTCTGATGCCACCGCCAAGAAGGAATGATGACCACCACCAGCACGAGGGAGCTGGGGGCTTCCAGGAGCCGCGTGCTATCACTTGCATCTTGGGCGGTGCCCAGGCCCCAGCCTCTCAGTGCATCTTCAAGTAGTTTGCTCGCGAGGTGAATGCAGTCCTCCCCAAGCTTGAGGCCACACGCCCGCTCACGTGGTCCAAGTGCGCCATCACTTTCAGCTCACCAGATCAACTCAAGTGTGCGGCTACCGCTGGCGTCCTTCCGATGCTTTGTTCTCCAGTCATCCGCAACGTGCAAGTCACCAGGACCCTCATCGATGGCGGCGCAGGGCTCAACATTCTGTCCATCGAGATGTTCAACAACCTCCAAGTGCCATATGATCAACTTCAGCCTACCAAGCCTTTCTCAGGAGTTACTGATGGCTCCACTACCCTGATAGGGCAGGTCCTCCTCCCTGTCACTTTCGGACAGAGCAACAACTACCACACCGAGCTCATCGACTTCGATGTTGCCCATATCTGCCTGCCATACAATGCCATCCTCGGGTATCCGGCCCTGGCCAAGTTCATGGCGGTGACCCACCATGGCTACAATGTCCTCAAGATGCCAGGAAGTGGCGGAATCAGCACAGTTGAAAGATCGAGGATGTCGCCTAGAGGGGGGTGAATAGGCGTTTTAAAATAATTATGGTTTAGGCTTGAACAAATGCGGAATAAACCTAGCGGTTAATTTGTCAAGCACAAAACCTAAAACAACTAGGCTCACCTATGTGCACCAACAACTTATGCTAAGCAAGATAAGCAACTATGTGATAGCAAGATATATGACAAAGAACAATATGGCTATCACAAAGTAAAGTGCATAAGTAAAGGGGCTCGGGTAAGAGATAACCGAGGCACGCGGAGACGACGATGTATCCCGAAGTTCACAACCTTGCGGATGCTAATCTCCGTTTGGAGCGGTGTGGAGGCACAATGCTCCCCAAGAAGCCACTAGGGCCACCGTAATCTCCTCACCCCCTCGCACAATGCAAGATGCCGTGATTCCACTAAGGGACCCTTGAGGGCGGTCACTGAACCCGTACAAATGGCGACCCTTGGGGGCGGTCACCGAACCCGTACACTTTGGAAACCCTTGGGGGCAGTCACCGGTACCCGTCAAATTGCTCAGGGCGATCTCCACAACCTAATTGGAGACCCCGACACTTGCCCGGAGCTTTACACCACAATGATTGAGCTCCGAACACCACCAACCGTCTAGGGCGCCCAAGCACCCAAGAGGAACAAGCTCAAGGGCACCAAGCACCCAAGAATAATAAGCTTCTCAACTTGTAACTTCCACGTATCACCGTGGAGAACTCAAACCGATGCACCAAACGCTATGGCAAGGGCACACGGAGTGCCCAAGTCCTTCTCTCTCAAATCCCACCGAAGCAACTAATGCTAGGGAGGAAAATGAGAGGAAGAATAAGAAGGAGAACACCAAGAACTCCAAGAACTAGATCCAAGGGGTTCCCCTCACATAGAGGAGAAAGTGATTGGTGGAAATGTGGATCTAGATCTCCTCTCTCTTTTCCCTCAAAAACTAGCAAGAATCCATGGAGGGATTGAGAGTTAGCAAGCTCGAAGAAGGTCAACAATGGGGGAAGAACACGAGCTCAAAGGATAAGGTTCATTGGGGAAGAAGACACCCTTTTATAGGTGGGGGAAAATCCAACCGTTATCCCACTCACCAGCCCCGCACAGAGCGGTACTACCGCTAGGGAAGGGCGGTACTACCGCTCCGGGCAGTACTACCGCTCAACCCAGCGGTACTGCCGCGCTGCCAGGGCCCTGACCCCAGGGCGGTACTACCGCTAGGAAAGAGCGGTACTACCGCTCAGGGCGGTACTACCGCTCCTACTGCCGCCCTTAGTGCCGCAAAACCCGACATGAAAAACTTCGTTCGAGAATCGAGGCGGAAGTAGCCCAGACGCATAGCGGTACTACGACCGAAAAACCCAAGCGGTACTACCGTTCGGAGAGCGGTACTACCGCTTGGAGCGGTACTAACGCTCTGAGAGCGGTACTACCACTGGGGAGCTTCGGCGGTACTACCGTTGTGGTCGCGGTACTACCGCTGGGGCCAACCTTAAGCCTCAACCACGAAAACTACGAATACTCCAAGGAAAACCAGAACTGCCATAACTTCTTCATATGAGCTCCGAATTGAGCATACTCAAGCTTGTTGGATAGAGCAAGACGAGTAGCATCAAAACAGCAAGGTATGCCTAACAAGAGAGGAGAGAAACCTCCAACAGAGAAGAACCGGCAGAACCTCCAACATCGAAAACATCATAGAAGATGCATGAAAACTCCGTTTTTGATGAACTCGAGCTTGTCATGTAAATGACCAAAAGCTCCAAACCTCGCAAGGAGAAGAACCAAAACAAGAACCAATAAAGATGATGCAAGGATGCAATGGTTTGAGCTCTCTAAGAACGATACGATCAAGCAACTCATCGAGAGCCCCCCTTGATAGTACGGCAATCAATCCTATAACCCGGTCTCCCACAACTACCGTGAGACCGGTAAAATAGAACACCTATCAAGGGCAAACCTTTGCCTTGCACACGATCCACTTGAGCTAGATGATGACGATCTTGACTCCCTCAAGTTGGACCACCTTTCTTGATTGCATTGGCTCGAAGAAGACTAGTTGATTGCTCCCCCATACTCCACTATGGGTGAGCCACTCTTCTGCACATCTTCACAAGTCCATTGTCGCCACAATGGATGGCAAGCTTCAAGCATATGATCTCTTCGTGATGATTCAACTTGAGCTTGCACACCGCAACCATACCATGGGATCGCTTGATCCCTCTTGGTACATCTTCTATGCTTTGTGTGTTGATCAACTTGATTCATTCTTTGACTTAGTCTTGATCAACCTTGAGTCTTTCCAACTCTCTTCATTTGGATGATGTCTTGAAGGTAAACATGAATGATCACACAAACTTCTTCTTCAAGACATGCCTGCAATAAGCTCAACACTCATAAGACCAATCTTTGGATAATTCCTTAATAGCAACTTGGTCATCACAAACTCTCCTTGAAACCAACAAATGGACTCCAAGAAAAGCCTATGGACAAATCCTTCAAATACAACTCAAGACAACCATTAGTCCATAGATATTGTCATCAATTACCAAAACCAAACATGGGGGCACCGCATGTTCTTTCAACAATCCCCTGCGAAGAGAAAGATGCGGTATGCTCCCTCGAGCGCGCCTTCCAAGCTGCGTCAATCGAGGACCCGGACAGTAAGGGAGAGAACCCTCCTGAGGAAGCCCCCAAGAAGAAGAAGACATCGCCCAGCTCAAGGCCTCAGGAGGTGCCGCATCAGGATTCGTGCTCGTGCAAGGGGCGCCTCCTTCCATCGCATAGGAAGGCACACCCGGCGCCCTCCTCGGGCAGGGCTCAGGGGCTCTCTTCTAGAGGACCTCAGACTTTGCCAAAATCACGAGGGAGGCACTCGGGCACCACTTGGAGGCGTGCTTCGCTCCATGTTTCCCTCAGGAAGGCATGGGGCATGGAAAGCCCGACCCTCAGGAGTTCATCACCAATGCCACTCAAGGGCTTCACGAAGCAAGAGTCATACGCGGTGACCGCCGCCTGTCTGGCATAGCTCCCCATCCAGGTGAGGATGGCGGGTTGCACGTCTGCATCGATGTCCCAGGGCTCAACCGAGCCGCGTCTCAGGAGCGCCACTGGCCTTTGTGCGTGGGACGTTGCGAGGGTCCGCCGCAAAGCTACGTTCGCATGCCTTTCGGCCTACTGATCGCGGCTGCTACCCACCAGCGCCAACTGCGGAGCACTCTGGTGGCTCAGGAGGCCAGGCATCATGTGGTCTTGGCGGAGATGGAGATGGTCCTCGAGGAACCACCTAGACCCCTAGAGCCTTCCGAGGCTCAGGGCTCCGGTGGCCCGTGAGGGTCGGCCTCTTCACCATGCATCTTCAGCTACTCCAACACCCCTTCTACAATGGTACCAGGTGACATCTTTCGAGTTCATTTTAGCTGGGAGCGCCCTCAGGGCTGCATCATTCCCAGGCCGCATGGGTTTGTCCCTGCAGCATGTACCCCATTTGCTTATGTCTTTAGATTACCTTGCTGGGGGCGCCCCTCGGGCTACATCATCCCCAAGCCGCTCGGGCCTGACCAAGTGGCATGTATCCTTTATGCGTTTATCTAAGTTGATTTGCCCATCATGCTTAACCTGCCTATGATCATCATTTGCCGCCTACCACGGGCCCCCTCTCCCTCATGCAAATCGATTGCATGTTAAAAAGGGGGGCTCCTGAGAATCACGACTCAGGAGCTCTTACTGGCTCTCCAGCCTTCACCCCCTGGCCTTGTCCACGGCATCGTGACCTGGCATACCAGCGGCAGCTGAGCTCGCTCGAGGGCTGGGACCTGAGGATGCAGAGCATTTGTATCTAACCATCTCGCAGGAGCACACAGCTGTCCAAGGCTCAAGACCAGGCGCAACCCGCCTTGAGGTAGGGCCTCGTGAGTCCCGCGCTGGCTCACGAGTGCCTATATACACCTCGTCTAGCCCTGCCGTGCAAGCCACGTGTCGGGGCGGGTTTGTACAAGCCCCGGGGGCTCCTCCCAGAGGGGGCCCCCCTCCCACGCACCAGTGGAAGCACCATGCTCCGTGCTGGCTGACGACACTGCCGAGGAGCGGCTATGCCCATACACATACGGGAGCACTATGCTCCGTGCTGGTGATAAACAACTAAGGGCGGCCCACGGCCGTATCAACCTCAGGGAGCCCAGAGCTTAGCATCTGGCCTCATCGCAACGCCTCCCCTCGGGAGCGTCACGCGAGGGGGCTAGACACGGGGGCTGCGCCCGGGCCATGCCCGAGCGCACGCCACCCAGCCAGACTACAAAAAATACACTCCCGTGATGATACGTGTTTGTCACAGTAGGTCGCGTTTTTTGTCATGCATGTACATCCATGACGATTTTATGACAGAATCAAGATAGTCATACATTTGATGTCTGAAAGGATCGAAAAGAGGTGTCTAGAGGGGGGTGATTAGACACTAAGTGAGAAAAGGTGCAGTTTTTAATTTCTTTAAGTTGAAGTGGAGTTTTGGCACAAGTTTAACAATCACAATACATATCAAGCAAGCATGCAAAGAGTATATGAGCAGCGGAAAGTAAAGCATGCAACTTGCTAGAATGTAAAGGGATGGGATTGGAGTGTGCAAACGCAATTTGGAGACACGGAGATTCACTACTAGGAAAACGGCTATAGATAAAATGGACACTAATGGCGCACCACATGTGTGATGCGCCATTAGTATATAGCAATGGCGCACCACATATAGGTGCGCCATTAGTAATATATTACTAATGGCGCACCTGGTGTGCCGTGCGCCATTAGAAGTTTTGAAAAAAAAATAAAAAAAATTGTTACTAATGGCGCACCATGGGACAGTGCGCCATTACTAGTTGACATAGTAATGGCGCACCACACACACAGTGCGCCATTAGATGTTTTGAAAAAAAAAAGTAAAAAAATTTTAAAAAAATCGTCAGTAATGGCGCACCTGTGGACAGTGCGCCATTACTAGTTTCAACTAGTAATGGCGCAATGTCCACTAGTGCGCCATTACTAAGTTTTTTTAAAAAAATTTAAAAAATTCAATTTTTTTTAATTTTTTTTCAAAACTAGTAATGGCGCACCGTGGGTGTGGTGTGCCATTACTAGTTTAACTACTAATGGCGCACCACCCCACGGTGCGCCATTACTAGTTTGCCCGGCTTCCATCGAATGCACCCCCTAGTGGACCGCCTTTTCAGTTTTAAAAAAATAAAAAAAATGATAAAAATGTCAAAAAAATAAAAGAAAATAAGTTTCCCATGTGATATGTGGTCTAGTTGTTGGGAAAATTTACAAATATAAATTTCGACTTTATTTGCAAAATCTCTCTGGAAATTTGTGAAATGGGCATAACTTTTGCATACAAACTCGGATTAAAAAGTTTTATATATGAAAAATCATCTACTCGAAAAGTTTTTAAAAATCCCGTTAAACATTTTCAAAATCCCCAAAAACCTAACAGAAAAAAGTTACGGGGCTTTCAAGATCTAGAGGCAAAAAAATTCAAAAAAACATTGATTTTGAAAAAAAAAATTGAACGTAATATGACTGGGATGTTTGAAATATTTTTCAAAATTTCATCATAGTCATGAACATGAACAAAGTCCTAGACATCAACAAGGTATAATAAGATTGATATGCTAGATATATCAACAAGTGCCTGTGAAGTGAGCTGTTGCTGGGGTTGGATAGAACTCTGAAGTTAAGCGTGCTTGGGCTGGAGTAGTGTGAGGATGGGTGACTAAGGAACTCCTGGACTAGGGGGTGTCCGGATAGCCAAACTATCATCATCGGCCGGACTCCAAGACTATGAAGATACAAGATTGAAGACTTTGTCCCATGTCCGGATGGGACTTTCCTTGGCATGGAAGGCAAGCTTGGCGATACGGATATGTTGATCTCCTACCATTGTAACCGACTCTGTGTAACCCTAGCCCTCTCCGGTGTCTATATAAACTGGATGGCTTTAGTCCGTAGGACGAACAACAATCATACCATAGGCTAGCTTCTAGGGTTTAGCCTCCTTGATCTCGTGGTAGATCTACTCTTGTAACACACATCATCAATATTAATCAAGCAGGACGTAGGGTTTTACCTCCATCAAGAGGGCCCAAACCTGGGTAAAACATCGTGTCCCTTGTCTCCTGTTACCATCCGCCTAGATGCACAGTTCGGGACCCCCTACCCGAGATCGGCCGGTTTTGACACCGACATTGGTGCTCTCGTTGAGAGTTCCTCCGTGCCGTCGCAATCAGGAAGGATGCCTTTTCCCGTCTTTAAAGACGGCGCCGTCGTCAAGGGAGCTTTGGCCGCCGGCCAAACTATCCAGCTAGGTGGTTTTCTTATGACCGCTTGTTCGGCCACCGCCCCGACGATGACCCCTCAGGTCATCAAAAGCGATCTTCACGTCAGCTCAGAATTCTCCAAGCAGCTAGATCCGATTGAGCTCTCATCCGTGAACGAGCTCTTGGATCGCATCGCCGCCCTGGGAGTCGCTACAGACTACGATCAGATTGGTCTTAAAACCGATCTGAGAGAAATTAACTCTCCCCAGGCTACCCAAAACGTTGTTACGGTAGAGGAACAATGCGGCGACTCTTCTTCTATGTTAAAAACCAGCTATGTCCGGATTCCCGATCCCTCCATGCCGGATTCCCGCAGAGGGATGGATGTCAATCAAATACTGAAACTAAAGTCAGGCATCGGACCAGATTTGTCGGAAAACATCCAACAAACCAAGCTTCCAACTCCGGAAACTTCTTGGCCTTTGAGCCTCAGATCGGGCGGGGTTCCGAACTTAATTCCACCCGCCCACCCAAACATAACCGATCTATCTCAAATACGGCAAGAGCCCGATGAAACAGTACATCATTACTGGGCCAGATTCCTCCTGGTTATGAACAGGATAAAGGACTACCATGAAGAAAGCGCGATTTCAATTTTCTGCAACAATTGCACGGACAAGGGAATAATGAACGCCATAAGTCGTCGTGAAGTTAACGCTTCGCCGACCTAGCGACCATTGTACAATAATACTGTGCGATGGAGAGCGCCTAGAAAACCAAAACCAGGTTTTGGGACAATCCGGCCCTGAATACAACCCCAGTCCGAAATAAAAGGGTGCATCATACTCAAGCACCTGGGTTAAACACCAAAAAGCAAAAAAAAACCTAAAGGGCATGGAACTGTACTGGAGGGATGGCTCAACGGACCCTGCAAAATCCATAGTACGGAGGGCACCACTCCAACACATAGCCTTCGAGCATGTTGGATACTACGGCAGGTGGCCAAAAGTGGCGAAGGCTTTCTAGCCCCGGGCAACCAGCCCAGCAGTACCAGTACGGTATTAACAGTCTTCGAGACTTTCGCATCAAATAACATGCGGAAGCAAACAATCCGCAGCCTCGCTGAAGTCTACCAAGTAGCAACAACAAATCCATGGAGCGACACGGCCATCACCTTCAATGCCAGCGATGAGCCTAAATTCCGAACAGCTCAAGCACCAGCCACATTGGTCCTCAGTCCGATAGTGGACGGCTTTCGTTTACCAAGGTACTTATGGATGGCGGCAGCGGATTAAACCTCATCTATGAGGAAACCCTTCAAAAAATGGAAATTGACTGGAGCCGCATTGAGCGAAGCAACACAACCTTCAGGGGAATAATCCCTAGTCGAGAAGTACGCTGCACAGGAAAAATCACACTAGACGTAGTGTTCGGCTCGCCGGACAATTACAGGTCCGAAGAGGTCACGTTCCAAGTGGCCGCATTCGGCAGCGGATATCACGCCTTGTTAGGGCGAGAGGCATTCACAATCTTCCAAGCTATACCCCATTACGGGTACATGAAGCTCAAAATGCCCGGGCCCAATGGAATAAGCACTCTCGCCAGTGATCCAAATATAGCACTCTGCGCTGAAAATAAGACAGCAGCACTGGCCCTAGAGGCATTATCCGAAGCCCTAGCGGCAGAGGAACTCACTGCGCTGTGCTCCACGGTGGATAGGGACGATGTGATACTCGATAAGAGGTCCAAGTCCACCTCCTTTAAACCAGCGGACGAAGTAGTCAAATTCCAGGTCCATCCAACGGACCCCACAAAGACGGCCTCCATCGGGGCACAATTGAATCCTGATGTAGAAGCCGCACTACGAGAATTCCTTCAGGAAAATTGGGACATTTTCACCTGGCACCCTTCAGATATGCCAGGAATCCCACGCAGGCTGGCAGAATACAGCCTAAACATCCTAAAAGGATTCAAGCCAGTCAAACAGGCTCTTCGGGGATTTTCCGAACCCAAAAGACAGGCAATGGGAGAGGAGCTAGACAAACTCTTAGAAGCCGGATTCATCAGAGATATAAAACATCCGGACTGGCTAGCCAACCTGGTAATGGTACCAAAAAAGGACAAATCCTAGCGCCTTTGTGTCGATTTCAAGGACCTTAACAAGGCCTGTCCAAAGGACCCTTTCCCTCTCCCTCGCATTGATCAAATCATCGATGCTACCGCAGGGCACGATTCATTGTGCTTCCTCGGCGCATACTTCGGATACCATCAAATCAAGATGGCGGAAAAAGACCAGGCCGCAACATCATTTATTACTCCATACGGACCATTCTGCTTCAACACAATGCCCTTCGGACTCAAAAACACCGGCGCAACATATCAGCACATGATTCAGACATGTTTGGCCACCCAGATAGGCAAAACAGTAGAGGCATACGTAGACGATGTGGTCGTCAAGACCAAACACGTCGAAACTCTAGTAGACGACTTGAGGGTGACATTGGACAACCTCCGAGCATATGACATTAAGCTCAACCCAGAAAAATGTGTTTTCGGCGTACCAGCCGGAAAGCTCTTGGGCTTCATTGTCTCCGGTAGAGGAATTGAAGCAAACCCAGCCAAGATCCGAGCTCTGTCACAATTGGATATCCAAAAAGACCTCAAGCAAATACAAAAACTAACTGGATGCGTAGCGGCTCTAAGCCGCTTCATCTCCCGGCTGGGAGTAAAGGCACTGCCCCTCTATCGCCTCCTCCGGCGCACCGAACATTTCGAATGGACGGATGCTGCCACAGCCGGACTTGAAGAAATTAAGGCCGTATTGGCAACAAATCCGGTCCTGGCCGCGCCCAACCTGGGCAAACCGATGTTATTATATATTGCAGCAACACATCAAGTTGTTAGCGCGGTACTCGTCGTCGAACGAGAAATAGAAGGGCACAAATTCCCTCTTCAAAAACCAGTGTACTACGTATCCACTTTCTTAACTCCATGCAAGTCTCGGTACCCACACTACCAAAAGATAGTGTATGCGGTGTTCATGGCATCCCGGAAGCTGCGACACTACTTTCAAGAGTGTTCCATAACGGTGGCCTCCGAAGTACCTCTCAACGACATTATAAACAATCGCGCTGCGACGGGCAGGATTGCAAAATGGGCCATTGAGCTCTTACCATTTGACATAACCTACAAACCACGGCGAGCTATCAAGTCGCAAGTTCTGGCCGACTTCATCGCCGAATGGACCGAAGCCGAACTCCCTAAAGAGTATGGCGCATACTCCAATTGGATCATGCATTTCGACGGCTCCAAAATGTTGGCTGGCTTGGGGGCTGGCGTCGTTGTCGGTGTCAAAACCGGCAGATCTCGGGTAGGGGGTCCCGAACTGTGCGTCTAGGCGGATGGTAACAGGAGACAAGGGACACGATGTTTTACCCAGGTTCGGGCCCTCTTGATGGAGGTAAAACCCTACGTCCTGCTTGATTAATATTGATGATGTGTGTTACAAGAGTAGATTTACCACGAGATCAAGGAGGCTAAACCGTAGAAGCTAGCCTATGGTATGATTGTTTTTCGTCCTACGGACTAAAGCCATCCGGTTTATATAGACACCGGAGAGGGCTAGGGTTACACAGAGTCGGTTACAATGGTAGGAGATCTACATATCCGTATCGCCAAGCTTGCTTCCACGCCAAGGAAAGTCCCATCCGGACACAGGACGAAGTCTTCAATCTTGTATCTTCATAGTCTTGGAGTCCGGCCGATGATGATAGTTCGGCTATCCGGACACCCCCTAGTCCAGGACTCCCTCAGTAGCCCCCGAACCGGGCTTCAATGACGACGAGTCCAGCGCGTATGTTGTCTTCGGCGTTTGCAAGGCGGGTTCTCCTTCACGCTCCAGGTGTTTGCCGGATAGTGTCCGGTTGCTTCATAAATGTTGCGCTCCTTGGCTTCCACGTCCAATAATGGCCTTCTTCTACGTGTTGTACGAATGCGAAAAGCCAGGGTATTCTTACGTTTTACCCCCTAGCTGTGCGAATAAGCTACCTATAAGAGAGGCGAGGATCCAGATCCAAATCACACCATCCTCCTTCCGCAAGTACTCATCGAGGCGCATCTGACAAAAAATCCATTCCAACATGGACAGTCGACGCGGCTCCTCTTCTCGTGCTCCCAGTCCTCGGTCAGGAGATTGGAGGAGATGCTCAGTCCCGCATAGCGAGTTAGTGACGCTGCAAGCAGAGGGATACCTTCCCCCGGCCTTTATGGTTCCGGTTCGAGCCGGACTGGCCACCTACAAGGGTGGGAAGCAGGCGGAGAGCGTCCCCAATCCCTCCAAAGGAGAGCGGGTATGCTTCGTCCCCTACTTAATAAGGGGACTCGGGTTTCTTATACATCCATTTCTCCGGGGGCTCCCGGAGTTCTATGGACTCCAACTTCACCACCTCACGCCTGCCTCCATTTTGCACATCGCGGGCTTTGTAGCTCTTTGCGAGCTGTTCTTGGGCATCGAGCCCCATTTTGCGCTGTGGAAGGGGCTGTTTTGCCTCGTACCCCGTTCTCACGGGGGGTCGATATATCAAGTGGGCGGAGCCGAAATTTGGCGCATCGCCGGGACCGGATATCTATTCGGAACCCCGAAGAAGGCGTCCGAAGACTGGCCTTCGGAGTGGTTCTATATGGAAGACGCCCCGCTGCCGGATCCAGTTCGGATCGGCCTCCCGGAGGTTAGCAACTCTCCTCTGAAGAAACGCCTGAGTTGGCGCCTGCGGAGCCCTCAACGGGAAGATGATAGGAGCGTCCACTATCTGATGGGCCGGATACGGCTACTAGCCCATTCCGGATTAACCATGATTGGAGTCATGGCCACATGCATTATGCGAGGGGTGCAGCCGCTCCAATATAGGGGCCACCCTATGTGGGATTTTAAGGAGGAGAATGACACCACCCGTCATGGCCGCACGGGGCCGGGATCGGCCGCCGATCTGGTGAAGATCTGGTCCGGCTTGTACAAGGGGGAGAAGGAGGACTTCCTCCGCACTAATCCATTGAATGGATTCTCCATGAATAACCCTCGGAGCTGGGTAAGCGGACGCTTATATATCTGTTCCGTGCTTTGAAAGGTAAGTGTCTTACTTTATGATTTCGACGCAGGAAATACGCCGGGATGTGGCGGGCATAGAAAGCCCAACTCCACAACCCGAGGATCCGGGAAGACCCCTTGATCTGGCCTCCGAAGAGGATCCGGACATAAAGGTGGATTTGATTGACGGGGTGTTCCACCAGCTCAGCATAGACAATGCTTTAGTCGCCATTACGGCTGACTACCCCGGTTTATGCCCGGCTTCCCAGGTGAGTACGACCGAAGTTATGACACTGTTACTTTTTTAATGCTTATTTCTGACCACCATGTACCAATGGTGCTTGGCAGGAGGTGCCTTTACGGCGGGAAGCCAAGCCTGCGGTGACTGATCAAACGAGGTCAGTGCGGCCTAGCAGGCGGAAGAGGAGTGCGGCGCGAATCGAAACGTCGCCGCAAAGGTATGGTGCACCATTGTCTTTTAAGGGAAAGACTCCTGGGAGGCATATTAATGCTCATGATTCTTCCAGGAGAAAGAGCGCTCGCCGGACTGAGTCCGGAGAGGGTGCCCACCAAGCCTCCGCCAGCCAGGCTCCAACGCCTGGTCCGGAGGGGGAGGCGAGCGCAAGGCGCGAGCCGGATGCTCCTCCAATGGAGGATGCCGACAGGTTGTCCTCCACCAGGTTTGAGGTGGAGTGCGCCATGAATCACAGGCGTCGTCGGACAGTTCTTCATGACGCGTGTTTCTCCCCTGAGGCGTTAAATGCCTTTAATGCGGGAGACACGCACCTCCGTGCTGCTCAAGATGGTTTAACCAGAGCGACGGAGCAGTATGTAAAGGACATACGGGTAAGGAATTTTAATAGTTATATATGCCAGTAGCCCCCGAGACTTAAAATAGTTAAACTAACTGATTTAAGGATCATTTTTTATGTAGGATCTTACTGAGAAGAATACCCACCTGTCTCAGGAGCTTCAAGAATGCAAGGCCCAACTTGAGGCCGCACTAGCCGCTGCCGGGGGAGCCACGGAGACCCCCTCTGGTAATTCATATTTTGAAAAAAGAAGTAGTTTATGAAGTGTGGCGTGTGTGTATAGTCTGGCAATAATATTGTAGAGGGTGCCGCACTAGATTCGGACAAGCAACAGCTGCTGCGCCAGTTGAAGGCCGGCGAGAGGGTGCTTATGAGGGTGCAGCAGGAGAGGAACAAACTCCAAGATGCCAACACCCAGCTGGGCGAAGAACTAAAAGATGTTCGAGTCCAGCTGTCTAACTCCGTAAAGGAGAATCGGCGGCTTCGTCGTGGCATTTATAGTAAGTGCTTGAGCAAACTCTTTTGAAAAGAAGAGTTCGGCGAGGAAGTCGATTGACAGAAATGTGTCTGTAGGTGTGCTCACGGGTCGTCCTGCGGAGGAGATGCCTGGTTCCACAGGAGACCCTCTTCCCGAGCTGCTGCAACTGCACGAACGTGTTCGGCACGCGATGAGCGGCGTCGTTCAGGCCTTATGACCTTCCGTCTCCCTACCTGAGGGCCTTGGAAGGCTTGCTCAGAAGCTTCAGGGAGTACAGCGACGTCTCCGTCTGTGGACGATGTCGGCCTGCCGTCAAGGCGCCAGGGAGGCCTGGGCCATGGTGAAGACGCAGTACCCGAAGGCTGACCCAAACCACATGGCCGAGGTCGGACCAGTGGGGCCCGATGGGGAGGAGATCCCTGTGAGCTTGATGTACAGCCAAGTAGAGTTGGCCGCGAAATATTCCCAACAGGACTGTAAATTAGACAGCCTGTTAGATGGGATTGAAGAGGAGTACAATCAGTCTGTTTGACGATGTAATTTTAAAATGACATGTAAAATGCCTTCTAGCCGGATTGTAGATCGTTTGCCTTTGCGGACCTTTTCGCTTCAACCTCGGGACCCAACAGTCCGGAGTGTGTCTGAATACCCTTACGGTTATAAAAGAACCGGGGCATGCATGGAGACAAGGCGTAGGGGTCATAATTGCTTTATCAGACAAGTGCCCAACTAGCTATGTTATATTACATGGTTAGTAAGAAACATCTTCCAGGGAGAATAGTTCCGTTAAGGGTTCCTTTCCCTGGGAGGCATGCCCTAAAGTGCATGTCCGGACTGCGAAAATAGCAGAAAAAGCATCTGGGGGCAGATAAATAAGTAAGTAATAAATCATCTTTCAGGTCACCGACCAAATATTCCCTTAAGAACGCTAGCCTTCGGCTTCACCCAGTCTGAGGTACACATCCGGCTGACCCGGCAGTAACAATCGCAGAGGTGCTCCCTTTACCTCCTAGCCGAACAATCGGGAACGTAGGGGTAAGCACAGGAGCCAGGCAACCCGGCTTGGCCAAAACTTAAGTCATATCGATGCATATAATGGTGATCAAAAGGTACATGCGGAAGTGTGACACATGTGGTGGGCATGAAGCCCATATAAATAAGCTTCTGTTAAAGAAGCCCCCAGGTATAACGAGTGCGAGTAGCACATCAAGTGAGTGCGAACAAAGCGCAGATTAGCCCTCAAGAGGTTTGTACTGGAAGAGGGAGGAAAAAGGAGGGAAAACAAAGACAGCGAAAAAACATGAAAGGTGGACGGAGGAAGGAGACGAACCCTGAGTTCGGCGTTAGGCGTAAAATCTTCGGAGACGGGCTGCGTTCCATGGGTTTGGCTCGAGTCGGTTGTCAGATGCGTTGTGTAGACGATATGCACCGCCGGTAAGGACTTGGTCGATGATGAAGGGACCTTCCCATTTGGGCTTAAGTTTGTCCTTTTTCTTGTCCGGCAGGCGTAGAACTAGCTCGCCAACATTGTAAGTTTTGGCCCGTACTTCTCTGCTTTGATACCTTCGAGCCTGCTGTTGATAGAATGCGGAACGGGATTTTGCCACGTTGTGCTCCTCCTCTAAAGCGTCCAAACCGTCCTGCCGATCCAACTCGGATTCTCTTTCCTCGTACATGCGCACACGAGGTCAGTCATGAGTTATATCGCAGGGCAAAACTGCCTCAGCACCGTATACCATAAAAAATGTTGTGAATCCGGTTATGCGGTTTGGCGTGGTCTGCAGCCCCCAGAGTACGGAGTCGAGCTCCTCTACCCAGTGCGTGTTAGATTCCGTGAGGGACCGCACTAATCTGGGTTTGATGCCGCTCATGATTAGACCATTTGCTCGTTCCACTTGACCATTAGTTTGAGGGTGGTAGACTGAAGCATAGTTGAGCTTGATGCCCATGTTTTTGCACCAGAGTTTAACCTCGTCGGCCATGAAATTCATGCCATTATCACTGATGATGCTGTGGGGGACGCCAAAACGGTGTACTACCCTGGATATGAAGTCTATCACAGGTCCGGATTCTGCCGTTTTAACTGGCTTGGCCTCTATCCATTTGGTGAATTTGTCCACCATGACCAATAAGTATTTGTGCTTGTGGGTTCCCCCTTTAAGGGGTCCAACCATGTCAAGCCCCCAGACCGCGAACGGCCAAGTAATGGGTATAGTTTTGAGGGCGGTGGGTGGCATGTGGCTCTGATTAGCAAAGAGCTGGCAACCGACGCATCGTTGGACTAAGTCCTGAGCATCTGCCCGGGCGGTCGGCCAATAAAATCCTATACGGAAGGCCTTGCCTACAAGGGCCCGGGCAACGGCATGGTGCCCGCCGAGTCTGGCGTGAATTTCAGCCAGGAGATTTCGCCCTTCCTCTTCGGAGATACACATTTGAAGGACTCCGGTTGTGCTTTTCTTATAAAGTTCTCCCTCATGGACCTTGTAGGCTTTAGATCGCCGAACTATGCAGCGGGCCTCATTTTGGTCTTCGGGAAGTTCCTGCCTGATTAAGTAGGCTAGGAATGGTTTCGTCCACGGGGCAATTACTGCCAGTATTTCATGGGCTGAATCTGTTATTTCATTGGCTGAGCCACCGGTTGTGTCAGAATGTTCTGCGTTAGGTGATGCAGTTGGTTCCGGATTGTTATTTCCGGACTCCTCTTCCCATAATACGGATGGCTTAAAGAGCCACTCCAGGAAGATGTTTGGGGGGACGGCGTCGCGTTTTGCGCCGATGCGTGCCAACACGGCTGTTGCCTGGTTATTATCCCGGGCTACATGGTGGAATTCGAGTCCTTCGAACCGGGCTGACATTTTTAGGACAGCGTTACGGTAGGCTGCCATTTTCGGATCCTTGGCGTCAAAGTCTCCATTTACTTGGGATATTGCGAGGTTTGAATCCCCGCGCACCTATAGGCGTTGAATACCCATGGAGATTGCCATCCGGAGGCCATGTAGAAGGGCCTCGTATTCAGCTGCATTGTTGGAGTCCGTGTACATTATTTGAAGCACGTATTGGACTGTGTCTCCGATTGGGGATGTCAAGACGACACCAGCCCCCAGGCCAGCCAACATTTTGGAGCCGTCGAAATGCATGATCCAATTGGAGTATGCACCGTACTCTTTAGGGAGTTCGGCTTCGGTCCATTCGGCGATGAAGTCAGCCAGAACTTGCGACTTGATAGCTCGCCGTGGTTTGTAGGTTATATCAAATGGTAAGAGCTCAATGGCCCATTTTGCAATCCTGCCCGTCGCATCGCGATTGTTTATAATGTCGTTGAGAGGTACTTCAGAGGCCACCGTTATGGAACACTCTTGAAAGTAGTGTGGCAGCTTCCGGGATGGCATGAACACCGCATACGCTATCTTTTGATAGTGTGGGTACCGGGATTTGCATGGAGTTAAGACAGTGGATACATAGTACACTAGTTTTTGAAGAGGGAATTTGTGCCCTTCTATTTCTCGTTCGACGACGAGTACCGTGCTAACAACATGATGTGTTGCTGCGATATATAACAACATCGGTTCGCCCAGGTTGGGCGCGGCCAGGACCGGATTTGTTGCCAATACGGCCTTAATTTCTTTGAGTCCGGCCGTGGCAGCATCCGTCCATTCGAAATGTTCGGTGCGCCAGAGGAGGCGATAGAGGGGCAGTGCCTTTTCTCCCAAATGGGAGATGAAGCGGCTTAGAGCCGCCACGCATCCAGTTAGTTTTTGTATTTGCTTGAGGTCTTTTGGGATATCCAATTGTGACAGAGCTCGGATCTTGGCTGGGTTTGCTTCAATTCCTCTACCGGATACAATGAAGCCCAAGAGCTTTCCGGCTGGTACGCCGAAAACACATTTTTCCGGGTTGACCTTAATGTCATATGCTCGGAGGTTGTCGAATGTCACCCTCAAGTCGTCTACTAGAGTTTCGACGTGTTTGGTCTTGACGACCACATCGTCTACATATGCCTCTACTGTTTTGCCTATCTGGGTGGCCAGACATGTCTGAATCATGCGCTGATATGTTGCGCCAGCATTTTTGAGTCCAAAGGGCATTGTGTTGAAGCAGAATGGTCCGTATGGAGTAATAAATGCCATTGCGGCCTGGTCTTTTTCTGCCATCTTGATTTGATGGTATCCGGAGTATGCGTCGAGGAAGCACAATGAATCGTGCCCTGCGGTAGCATCGATGATTTGGTTGATGCAAGGGAGAGGGAAAGGGTCCTTTGGACAGGCCTTGTTAAGGTCTTTGAAATCGACACAAAGGCGCCAGGATTTGTCCTTTTTTGGTACCATTACCAGGTTGGCTAGCCAGTCCGGATGTTTTATATCTCTGATGAATCCGGCTTCTAAGAGTTTGGCTAGCTCCTCTCCCATTGCCTATCTTTTGGGTTCGGAAAATCGCCGAAGTGCCTGTTTGACTGGCGTGAATCCTTTTCGGATATTTAGGCTGTGCTATGCCAGCCTAAGTGGGATTCCTGGCATGTCTGAAGGGTGCCAGGCGAAAATGTCCCAATTTTCCCAAAGGAATTCTCGTAGTGCGGCTTCTACATCAGGATTTAATTATGCCCCAATGGAGGCCGTCTTTGTGGGGTTCGTTGGATGGACCTGGAATTTGACTATTTCGTCTGCTGGTTTAAAAGAGGTGGACTTAGACCTCTTATTGAGTATCACATCGTCCCTATCCACCCTGGAGCGCAGCGCAGTGAGTTCCTCTGCCGCTAGGGCTTCGGATAATGCCTCTAGGGCCAGTGCAGCTGTCTTATTTTCAGCGCGGAGTGCTATATCTGGATCACTGACGAGAGTGATTATTCCATTGGGCCCGGGCATTTTGAGCTTCATGTACCCGTAATGGGGTATAGCTTGGAAGATTGTGAATGCCTCTCACCCTAACAAGGGGTGATATCCGCTGCCGAATGGGGCCACTTGGAAGTGACCTCTTCGGACCTGTAGTTGTCCGGCGAGCCGAACACTACGTCTAGTGTGATTTTTCCTGTGCAGCGTACTTCTCGACTAGGGATTATTCCCCTGAAGGTTGTGCTGCTTCGCTCAATGCGGCTCCGGTCAATTTCCATTTTTTGAAGTGTTTTCTCATAGATGAGGTTTAATCCGCTGCCGCCATCCATGAGTACCTTGGTAAGACGAAAGCCGTCCACTATCGGACTGAGGACCAATGCGGCTGGTGCTCGAGCTGTTCGGAATTTAGGTTCATCGCTGGCATTGAAGGTGATAGTTGTGTCTCTCCATGGATTCGTTGTTGCTACTTGGTAGACTTCGGCGAGGCTGCGGATTGTTCGCTTCCGCATGTTATTTGATGCGAAAGTCTCGAAGACTGTTAATACCGTACTGGTACTGTTGGGCTGGTTGTCCGGGGCTAGAAAGCCTTCGCCACTTTTGGCCACCTGCCGTAGTATCCAACATGCTCGAAGGCTATGTGTTGGAGTGGCGCCCTCCGTACTGTGGATTTTGCAGGGTCCGTTGAGCCATACCTCCAGTACGGTTCCGTGCCCTTTAGGGGGTTTTTGCTTTTTGGTTTTTAATCCAGGTGCTTGAGTATGACGCACCCTTTTATTTCGGACTGGGGTTGTATTCAGGGCCGGATTGTCCCAAAACCTGGTTTCTGTTTTCCAGGCGCTCTCCATCACACAGTATTTTTGTACAATGGTCGCTAGGTCAGCGAAGCGTGTAACTTCGTAACGACTTATGGCGTTTATGATTCCCTTGTCCGTGCAATTGTTGCAAAAAATAGAAATCGCGCTTTCTTCACGGCAGTCCTTTATCCTGTTCATAACCAGGAGGAATCTGGCCCAGTAATGATGTACTGTTTCATCGGGCTCTTGCCGTATTTGAGATAGATTGCTTATGTTTGGGTGGGCGGGTGGAATTAAGTTCGGAACCCCGCCCGTTCTGAGGCTCAAAGGCCAAGAAGTTTCCGGATTTGGAAGCTTGGTTTGTTGGATGCCTTCTAACAAATCTGGTCCAATGCCTGAATTTAGGTTCAGTATTTGATTGACGTCTGTCCCTCTGCGGGAATCCGGCATGGAGGGATCGGGAATTCGGACATAGCTAGTTTTTAACATAGAAGAAGAGTCGCCGCATTGTTCCTCTACCACAACAACGTGGTGGGTAGCCTGGGGAGAGATAATTTCTCTCAGATCGGTTTTAAGACCAATCTGATCGTAGTCTGTAGCGACTCCCAGGGCGGTGATGCGATCCAAGAGCTCGTTTACGGAGGAGAGCTCAATCGGATCTAGCTGCTCGGCGAATTCCGAGCTGACGTGAAGATCGCTTTTAATGACCTGAGAGGTCATCATCGGAGCGGTGGCCGAACAGGCGGTCATAAGAAAACCACCTAGCCGGATAGTTTGGCCGGCGGCCAAAGCTCCCTTGACGACGGCGCCGTCTTTAAAGACGGGAAAAGGCATCCTTCCTGATTGCGATGGCACAGAGGAACTCTCAATGAAAGCACCAATGTCGGTGTCAAAACCGGCGGATCTCGGGTAGGGGGTCCCGAACTGTGCGTCTAGGCGGATGGTAACAGGAGACAAGGGACGCGATGTTTTACCCAGGTTCGGGCCCTCTTGATGGAGGTAAAACCCTACGTCCTGCTTGATTAATATTGATGATGTGGGTTACAAGAGTAGATCTACCACGAGATCAAGGAGGCTAAACCCTAGAAGCTAGCCTATGTTATGATTGTTCTTCGTCCTACGGACTAAAGCCATCCGGTTTATATAGACACCAGAGAGGGCTAGGGTTACACAGAGTCGGTTACAATGGTAGGATATCTACATATCCGTATCGCCAAGCTTGCCTTCCATGCCAAGGAAAGTCCCATCCGGACACAGGACGAAGTCTTCAATCTTGTATCTTCATAGTCTTGGAGTCCGGCCGATGATGATAGTTCGGCTATCCAGACACCCCCTAGTCCAGGACTCCCTCAGTCGTCTTGACGTCCCCAACCGGAGACACAGTCCAATACGTGCTTCCAATAATGTACACGGACTCCAACAATGCAGCCGAAAACGAGGCCCTTCTACATGGCCTCCGGATGGCAATCCCCATGGGTATTCAACGCCTAGAGGTGCGCGGGGATTCAAGCCTCGCAATATCCCAAGTAAATGGAGACTTTGACGCCAAGAATCCGAAAATGGCAGCCTACCGTAACGCCGTCCTAAAAATGTCAGCCCGGTTCGAAGGACTCGAATTCCACCATGTAGCCCGGGACAATAACCAGGCAGCAGACGTGTTGGCACGCATCGGCGCAAAACACGACGCCGTCCCTCCAAACATCTTCCTGGAGCGGCTCTTTAAGCCATCCGTATTATGGGAAGAGGAGTCCGAAAATACCAATCCGGAACCAACTACATCACCTAACACAGAACATTCTGACACAATCGGTGGCTCAACCAATGAAATAACAGATTCAGCCCATGAAATACTGGCAGTAATTGCCCCGTGGACAGAACCATTCCTAGCCTACTTAATCAGGCAGGAACTTCTCGAAGACCAAAATGAGGCCCGCTGCATAGTTCGGCGATCTAAAGCCTACAAGGTCCATGAGGGAGAACTTTATAAGAAAAGCATGACCGGAGTCCTTCAAAGGTGTATCTCCGAAGAGGAAGGGCGAAATCTCCTGGCTGAAATTCACGCCGGACTCGGCGGGCACCACGCCGCCGCTCGGGCCCTTGTAGGCAAGGCCTTCCGTACAGGATTTTATTGGCCGACCGCCCGGGCAGATGCTCAGGACTTAGTCCAACGATGCGTTGGTTGCCAGATCTTTGCTAATCAGAGCCACATGCCACCCACCGCCCTCAAAACTATACCCATCACTTGGCCGTTCGCGGTCTGGGGGCTTGACATGGTTGGACCCCTTAAAGGGGGAACCCACAAGCACAAATACTTATTGGTCATGGTGGATAAATTCACCAAATGGATAGAGGCCAAGCCGGTTAAAACGGCAGAATCCGGACCTGTGATAGACTTCATATCCGGGGTAGTACACCGCTTTGCCGTCCCCCACAGCATCATCACTGATAACGGCACGAATTTCATGGCCGACGAGGTGAAACTCTGGTGCAAAAACATGGGCATCAATCTCGACTACGCTTCAGTCTACCACCCTCAAACTAACGGTCAAGTGGAACGAGCAAATGGTCTAATCATGAGCGGCATCAAGCCCAGATTAGCGCGGTCCCTCACGGAATCTAACACGCACTGGGTAGAGGAGCTCGACTCCGTACTCTGGGGGCTGCGGACCACGCCAAACCGCACAACCCGATTCACACCATTTTTTATGGTATACGGCGCTGAGGCAGTTTTGCCCTGCGATATAATTCATGACTCACCTCGCGTGCGCATGTACGAGGAAAGAGAAGCCGAGTTGGATCGGCAGGACAGTTTGGACGCTTTAGAGGAGGAGCGCGACGTGGCAAAATCCCGTTCCGCATTCTATCAGCAGCAGGCTCGAAGATATCAAAGCAGAGAAGTACGGGCCAAAACTTACAATGTTGGCGAGCTAGTTCTACGCCTGCCGGATAAGAAAAAGGACAAACTTAAGCCCAAATGGGAAGGTCCCTTCATCATCAACCAAGTCCTTACCGGCGGTGCATACCGTCTACGCAACGCATCTGGCAACAGACTCGAGCCAAACCCATGGAACGCAGCCCGTCTCCGAAGATTTTACGCCTAGCGCCGGACTCAGGGTTCGTCTCCTTCCTCCGTCCACCTTTCATATTTTTTCGCTGTCTTTGTTTTCCCTCCTTTCACCTCCCTCTTTCAGTACAACCCTCTTTAGGGCTGATCTGCGCTTTGTTCGCACTCACTCGATGTGCTACTCGCACTCGTTATTCCTGGGGCTTCTTTAACAAAAGCTTATTTATATGGGCTTCATGCCCAACACATGTGTCACACTTCCACATGTGCCTTTTGATCACCATTATATGCATCGATATGACTTAAGTTTTGGCCAAGCCGGGTTGCCTGGCTCCAGTGCTTACCCCTACGTTCCCGATTGTTCGGCTAGGAGGTAAAGGGAGCACCTCTGCGATTGTTTCTGCCGGGTCAGCCGGATGTGTACCTCAGACTGGGTGAAGCCAAAGGCTAGCGTTCTTAAGGGAATATTCGGTCGGTGACCTGAAAGATGATTTCTTACTTACTTATGTCTCTGCCCCCAAATGCTTTTTCTGCTATTTTCGCGACATGCACTTTAGGGCATGCCTCCCAGGGAAAGGAACCCTTAATGGAACTATTCTCCCTGGAAGATGTTTCTTACTAAACCATGTAATATAACATAGCTAGTTGGGCACTTGTCTGATAAAGCAATTATGACCCCTACGCCTTGTCTCCATGCATGCCCCGGTTCTTTTATAACCGTAAGGGTATTTGGACACACTCCGGACTGTTGGGTCCCGAGGTTGAAGCAAAAAGGTCCGCAAAGGCAAACGATCTACAATCCGGCTAGAAGGCATTTTACATGTCATTTTAAAATTACATCGTCAAACTGACTGATTGTACTCCTCTTCAATCCCATCTAACAGGCTGTCTAATTTACAGTCCTGTTGGGAATATTTCACGGCCAATTCTACTTGGCCGTACATCAGGCTCACAGGGATCTCCTTCCCATCGGGCCCCACAGGTCCGAACTCGGCCATGTGGTTTGGGTCAGCCTTCGGGTACCGCGTCTTCACCATGGCCCAGGCCTCCCTGGCGCCCTGACGGCAGGCCGATATCTTCCACAGACGGAGACGCCGCCGTACTCCCTGAAGCTTCTCAGCAAGCCCACCAAGGCCCTCGGGTAGGGAGACGGAAGGCCATAGGGCCTGAACGACGCCGCTCATCGCCTGCCGAACACGTTCGTGCAGTTGCAGCAGCTCAGGAAGAGGGTCTCCCGTGGAACAAGGCATCTCCTCTGCCGAACGACCCATGAGCACACCTACAGACACATTTCTGTCAATCGACTTCCTCGCCGAACTCTTCTTTTCAAAAGAGTTTGCTCAAGCACTTACTATAAATGCCGCGACGAAGCCACCAATTCTCCTTTACAGAGTTAGACAGATGGACCCGAACATCTTTTAGTTCTTTGCCCAGCTGGGTGTTGGCATCTTGAAGTTTGTTCCTCTCCTGCTGCACCTTCATAAGCACCCTCTCGCCGGCCTTCAACTGGCGCAGCAGATGTTGCTTGTCCGGATCTAGTCCGGCACCCTCTGCAATATTATTGTCAGACTATACACACACGCCGCACTTCATAAACTACTTCTTTTGAAAATATGAATTACTAGAGGGGGTCTCCGTGGCTCCCCCGGCAGCGGCTAGTGCGGCCTCAAGTTGGGCCTTGCATTCTTGAAGCTCCTGGGACAGGTGGGTATTCTTCTCGGTAAGATCCTGCATAACAAATGATCCTTAAATCAGTTAGTTTAACTATTTTATGTCTCGGGGGCTACTGGCATATATAACTATTAAAATTCCTCACCCGTATGTCTTTTACATACTGCTCCGTGGCTTTGGTTAAACCATCTTGAGCAGCACGGAGGTGCGCGTCTCCCGCATTAAAGGCATTCAACGCCTCTGGGGAGAAACACGCGTCACGAAGAACTGTCCGACAGCGCCTGTGATTCATGCCGCTCTCCACCTTAGACCTAGTGGCGGACAACCTGTCGGCATCCTCCGTTGGAGGAGCATCCGGCTCGCACCTTGCGCTCGCCTCCCCCTCCGGACCAGGCGTTGGAGCCTGGCTGGCGGAGGCTTGGTTGGCACCCTCTCCGGACTCAGTCTGGCGAGCGCTCTTTCTCCTGGAAGAATCATGAGCATTAATATATCTCCTAGGAGTCTTTCCCTTAAAATACAATGGTGCACCATACCTTTGCGGCGACGTTTCGATTCGCGCCGCACTCCTCTTCCGCCTGCTCGACCGCACTGACCTCGTTCGGGTAGTCGCCGCGGGCTCGGCTTCCCGCCGTAAAGGCACCTCCTGCGAAGCACCATTGGTACACGGTGGTCAGAAATAAGCATTAAAAAGTAACGGTGTCAGGACTTTGGTCGTACTCACCTGGGAAGTCAGACATAAACCGGGGTAGTCAGCCGTAATGGCGACTAAAGCATTGTCTATGCTGAGCTGGTGGAACACCCCGTCAATCAAATCCACCTTTATGTCCGGATCCTCTTCGGAGGCCGGATCGAGGGATCTTCCCGGATCCTCGGGTTGTGGAGTTGGGCTCTCTATGCCCGCCACATCCCGGCGTATTTCCTGCGTCGAAATCATAAAGTAAGACACTTATCTTTGAAAGCACGGATCAGATATATAAGCGTCCGCTTACCTAGCTCCGAGGGTTATTCATGGAGAATCCATTCAATGGATTCATGCGGAGGAAGTCCTCCTTCTCCCCCTTGTACAAGCCGGACAGGATATTCACCAGATCGGCGGCCGATCCCGGCCCCGTGCGGCCATGACGGGCGGCGTCATTCTCCCCGTTGAAATCCCACATGGGGTGGCCCCTATATTGGAGCGGCTGCACCCCTCGCATAATGCATGTGGCCATGACTCCAATCATGGTTAATCCAGAATGGGCTAGTAACCGTATCCGGCCCATCAGATAGTGGACGCTCCTGTCATCTTCCCGTTGAGGGCTCCGTGGGCGCCAACTCAGGCGTTTCTTCAGAGGAGCGTTGCTAAACTCCGGGAGGCCGATCCGAACTGGATCCGGTAGCGGGGCGTCTTCCATATAGAACCACTCCGAAGGCCAGTCTTCGGACGCCTTCTTTGGGGTTCCAGATAGATATCCGGTCCCGGCGATGCGCCATATTTCGGCTCCGCCCACTTGATATATCGACCCCTCGTGAGAATGGGGTACGAGGCAAAACAGCCTCTTCCACAGCGCAAAATGGGGCTCGATGCCCAAGAACAGCTCGCAAAGAGCTACAAAGCCCGCGATGTGCAAAATGGAGGCAGGCGTAAGGTGGTGAAGTTGGAGTCCATAGAACTCGAGGAGCCCTCGGAGGAACGGATGTATGGGAAATCCGAGTCCCCTTATTACGTAGGGGACGAAGCATACCCGCTCTCCTTTGGAGGGATTGGGAACGCTCTCCGCCTGTTTCCCACCCTTGTAGGTGGCCAGTCCGGCATGAACCAGAACCATAAAGGCTGGGGGAAGGTATCCCTCTGCTTGGAGCGTTACTAACTCGCTATGCGAGACAGAGCATCTCCTCCAATCTCCTGGCTGAGGACTGGGAGCGTGAGAAGAGGAGCCGCGTCGACTATCCATCATGGAATGGATTTCTTGTCAGATTCGCCTCGATGAGTACTTGCGGAAGGAGGATGGTGTGATTTGGATCTGGATCCTCGCCTCTCTTATAGGCAGCTTATTCACGCAGCTAGGGGGTAAAATGTAAGAATACCCTGGCTTTTCGCATTCGTACAACACATGGAAGAAGGCCATTATTGGACGTGGAAGCCAAGGAGCGCAACATTTCTGAAGCAACCGGACACTATCCGGCAAACACATGGAGCGTGAAGGAGAACCCGCCTTGCAAACGCCGAAGACAACATACGCGCCGGACTCGTCATCATTGAAGCCTGGTTCGGGGGCTACTGAGGGAGTTCTGGACTAGGGGGTGTCCGGATAGCCGAACTATCATCATCGGCCGGACTCCAAGACTATGAAGATACAAGATTGAAGACTTCGTCCCGTGTCCGGATGGGACTTTCCTTGGCGTGGAAGGCAAGCTTGGCAATACGGATATGTAGATCTCCTACCATTGTAACCGACTTTGTGTAACCCTAGCCCTCTCCGGTGTCTATATAAACCGGATGGCTTTAGTCCGTAGGACGAACAACAATCATACCATAGGCTAGCTTCTAGGGTTTAGCCTCCTTGATCTCGTGGTAGATCTACTCTTGTAACACACATCATCAATATTAATCAAGCAGGATGTAGGGTTTTACCTCCATCAAGAGGGCCCGAACCTCGGTAAAAACATCGTGTCCCTTGTCTCCTGTTACCATCCGCCTAGACGCACAGTTCGGGACCCCCTACCCGAGATCCGCCGGTTTTGACACCGACAGTGACCTTTCGGGAAATTTGACCACGGAGTGTGATTTGACCTGAGATTAAGCATATTGTCCCGAGATTAAGCCATAGTGACCTGAGATTAAGAAAAAAACAAAAAAAATTAAAAAAAATTCTGAAAAAAAAATTGAAAAAAATTGTTACAAATGGCGCACTTCTATGTGGTGCGCCATTAGTATACCAGATACTAATGGCGCACCGTGGGCCATACTAATGGCGCACCAGCGGTGCGCCATTAGAATATCAGATTCTAATGGCGCACCACAGGTGCGCCATTAGTAAAAAATACTAGTGGCGTGATACTAATGGTGCACCAGTAGTGCGCCATTAGTATGTAAAACCGGTGCGCCATTAGTAGGCCTTTTCCTAGTAGTGATTTTTGAGACGTGGTTCCAATAGGTGGTGCTATCGTACATCCACGTTGATGGAGACCTCAACCCACGAAGGGTAACGGATGCGAGTCCATGGAGGGCTCCACCCACGAAGGGTCCATGAAGAAGCAACCTTGTCTATCCCACAATGGTCGTCGCCCACGAAGGACTTGCCTCACTAGGGTAGATCTTCATGAAGTAGGCGATCTCCTTGCCCTTACAAACTCCTTGGTTCAACTCCACAATCTTGTCAGAGGCTCCCAAGTGACACCTAGCCAATCTAGGAGACACCACTCTCCAAGATGTAACAAATGGTGTGTTGACAATGAACTCCTTGCTCTTGTGCTTCAAATGATAGTCTCCCCTATACTCAACTGTCTCTCATAGGATTTGGATTTTGTGGAAAGAAGATTTGAGTGGAAAGCAACTTGGGGAAGGCAAGAGATCAAGATTCATATGGTAGGAATGGAATATCTTGGTCTCAACACATGAGTAGGTGGTTCTCTCCCAGAAAATGTAGGCTGGAAGTGTAGGCATGTTCTGATGGCTCTCTCCACGAATGAAGAGTGGGTGGATGGGTATATATAGCCTCCACACAAAATCTAACCGTTACACACAACTTACCAATCTCGGTGGGACCAAATTGAGAAACTCGGTCGGACCGATTCAGCAAATGATGTGACCGTTAGGATTTTCGGTGGGACCGACATGCAACTTGGTAGTACCGATATGGTTAGGGTTAGGGCATAACGTAATCTCGGTGAGACCGATTACACAAACTCGGTGGGACCGGTTTGTAATGGACACATAGACGGTTGGTCAGGCAAACTCGGTGGGACCGATTCGCTCATCTCGGTCAGACCAAAATGTTACAAAGAGGAACAGAGAGTTTGCATTGTAATCTCGGTAGGACAGATTACACAAACTCGGTAGGACTGATTTTGGTAATGGACATACATAGAGAGATTACAATCCCATCTCGGTGAGACTGAGATCCCTATCGGTGAGACTGATTTGCCTAGGGTTTGTGGCAGTGGCTATGACATTTGAACTCGGTGGCGCCGGATAGAAAGAATCGGTAGGGCCGAGTTGTACTTTTGGTTTGGGTCATATGTGGATGTGAGAGGGTAGTTGAGGGCTTTGGAGCATATCACTAAGCACTTTGAGCAAGCAAGCCATTAAGCAACACCTCATCCCCTCTTGATAGTATTAGCTTTTCCTATGATCTTGGATCACTAAAATAGAAAGTGTAGATTCTTGTGCTTGGAGCTTGAGCCAATCCTTTGTCCTTAGCATCTTGAAGGGGTTCCACATCCTCTAGTCCATGCCACTTCATTCTTGAACTTATCTGAAACATACTAGGTAAAAGTGTTAGTCCAACAAGAGATATGTTGACATTAATTACCAAAATCACCCAGGGAGCACTTGTGCTTTCAATCTCCCCCTTTTTGGTAATTGATGACAACGTACATCAAAGCTTTTAGATAAAGATATAAAGACTGACAAGTAAAGCTTTGGAAAGGCATGTAACATGCATAGGCTCCCCCTACATGTATGCAATCATGTAAATATGGAATGTAGGAGCGTGTGAATGCATAAGCATGACAGAGTAAGCAATGTGTTACATGTATCTTGGCTATATGCGTCAGAGCAAATGATGTGAATATGGGAAATGTACCTTCATGTTCATGAGTTCTTCTTGCAAACAGTATTTACATCAGCAAGAATTCCTCATACACATGACTGTGATGCATATACTTACCTTGTGAGCTTGAGTTGGCGTAGGATGGTATGAACCTGCGTAAACAAGGTTAGATAACATAGATACACCTACTGGCCAGAGCAAACAAAAGAAACCATAAGAGTACCAAGACTGGGATGACATGTAGAGTGAATACTAAGTACCACATTGAATATAGACATGTCCCCAAAGGTAAAGATGTGCAATGAATTTAAGGATTTCCTTCCCTTAGATGTCTTGCTCCCCCTGAATCTAGCATGGGATACTGGGAGAACATAGGGAACAAAAAATCAGAGCTCAAAGAGAAATAAATAGAGCTAATGCAAACAAACAGATAAATATGAACATGTCTTTCCCCTCTTAAAGACATGTGACTTATCTCCTCTTGAACACCAAGCATCTGGGGTCCTTGATGATTACTCTCTCTCCCCCTTGAGCATTCTCTCCCCCCTATAGATATGATCAAGCTTTGATGTGATCTCTCTCTCCCCCTTTGACATCAATTTCTAAGAAGGGTCCTTCTGGATTTTTGTCACGAATGGGTTTGATCCTTGAGTCACAGAACAAATCAGTAAGTTGAATGTGATGCTGGTATAGGACAGGATTCATTGAGTGGAGTTGGTTCAAGAAAAATGCAGAAACTAGTGGCAAGCTATCTTTCCTGTAGTGAAATCAGTGACACCAAGTTTTATGCTTCGGTTGAACCAAAAGGTTTCGGTTGGACCGAAGGCAATATATCGGTGTGACCGAGTTCATCACAGAGAAAACACTTGTCACCTCAGCTCACTAGACAAGTAAGATCTCACAAGGATTTGCAAGGAATTAACTAAAGGATTTGCAATGAATTGGATGCAGGGAATGCACAATAGAAAGAAACATAAAAGAAACCTAGATGAAGTTTTTTTTGAAAGGGGAAACAAATATGCATGAGACAAATGCAAGAGCATAGAAAAGAACACACGAGAACTTCATCTAGAACTCGTCGGCGACAAAGTCACCTATGTTAGAGTATATTGACTTAGGAGTCAAGTGAGATCACTTAATCATGGGACATACTCATCGTTTAAGCTCAGAATGGGGTTACCATTTTTCGTTTAAGCATCTTGATGTACTCACGTCTTCTTGAGTTGCTTTGACTCATGACTTGGAGTAAAGCTTCTCTAAGATGGAATAACATACCTTGGGTGGTGTGTTGATCGTGATCATGTAGTTGAACTTATGTGGGTTGCTCAAGGTTGATGTAGCTCATCAAGAGTTGGAAGCACCACTTTGGAATTTGAGTTCATCTACCTATATGGGTTAGTTTTTGCAAGGAAGAGCACTTGTGTATCCAAAATGACAATCATGATACTCAATAACAAATTTGTCAAAGGATATGTTTGAATGGTTTCGTGCTTCCTTGTCTTCAACCACCATTGTGTAGAAACTTGGTGATGTAGAGATTGATCAAGATGTGAGTAAGTTGCAATCTCATAGATTTAGATCCATCCAAGTACCTACACGGGTTAGATAACATGCAAGGTGCAAATATATCCAAGACATAAGATTATCGTCATAAGAGAAATATCAAGGATTAGTCATAGACTCATGTCTTGCATGTATCAAATGGAGTTCCTACTCCAAGTTTGAAGCATTAATGATGTTCAATTCACCTCTCAACCTGCAAAACACTTTCTCATCAAGTGGTTTAGTGAATATATCCGCTAATTGTTTTTCGGTGTGAACATGCTTAAGATTAATGTCCCCTTTGGCAACATGATCTCGAATGAAATGATGACGAACTTAAATATGCTTAGTTCGAGAATGTTGCACGGGATTGTGAGCAATCTTGATAGCACTTTCATTTTCACAAAGTAATGGAACATGTTTCACATATATCCCATAATCTTTAAGAGTTTGGGTCATCCAAAGTAATTGAGCACAACATGAACCAGCGGCAATGTATTCCGCTTCGGCGGTGGATAAGGATACTGAGTTTTGTTTCTTGGAGGACCAAGATACAAGAGATCTACCAAGAAATTGACAAGTACCCGAAGTGGACTTTCTATCAACCTTGTCACCGGCATAGTCCGAGTCGGAGTAGCCAACAAGATTAAAAGAGGCCCTGTTTGGATACCAAATGCCAAAATTTGGTGTATGGATTAAGTATCTCACAATCCTTTTCACGGACTTAAGATGACATTCTTTAGGAGCGGCTTGATATCGTGCACACATGCACACACTTAGCATAATATCGGGACGTGAAGCACATAGATATAACAATGAACCAATCATAGAGCGATAAACCTTTTGATCAACCAGTTCACCATCTTTGGTTAAATCAAGATGTCCACTAGTAGGCATGGGTGTAGTCATACCTTTGCATTCTTGCATATTGAACTTCTTGAATAAGTTCTTGGTGTACTTCGTTTGAGAGACAACGGTACCTTCCTTAGTTTGCTTGATTTGCAAACCAAGAAAGAATTTGAGCTCACTCATCATCGACATCTCAAACTTCTCCGACATTAGCTTTCCAAACTTTTCATTAAAGCAAGGGTTAGTTGAACCAAATATAATATCATCAACATAGATTTGGCATACAAATAGTTCTCCATTAACCCTTTTAGTAAAAAGAGTAGAATCAATTTTTCCTATTTCAAAGCCTTTTTCAATAAGGAACTTGGTCAAGCATTTATACCACGCTCTAGGAGCTTGTTTAAGACCATAAAGGGCTTTGTGAAGTTTGTAAACATGATTAGGTTTCTTAGGATTGACAAAGCCGAGAGGTTGCTTAACATAAACTTCCTCCTCTATTTCACCATTTAGAAAAGCACTTTTAATGTCCATTTGGTACAAGGTGATATCATGGTGATTAGGATAGGCAAGTCAGATGCGAATGGACTCAAGTCTAGCAACAGGAGCATAAGTCTCACCATAGTCCATACCTTCGACTTGAGTGTAGCCTTGGGCGATGAGACGTGCTTTGTTGCGAACTACTTGTCCATCTTCATCTTGCTTGTTGTGAAACACCCATTTGGTACCGATGATGTTGTGGTTGTTGTCGGGCTTCTCAACCAATGTCCAAAATTGATTTCTCTCAAAGTTGTGTAGCTCTTCATGCATGGCATTTATCCAATCTGGATCTTCCAATGCTTATTCAACCTTCATAGGTTCAATGCTAGAGATGAATGAATAGTGTTCACAAAAGTTAGCTAAATGAGTTTTAGAGTGAGTGATTCTCCCGGTTTGGATATCATTGTAGATTTGCTCGACGGGATGGTCTTTAGCAATTCTTGCTCGAACTCGTGAAAGCTTTTGCTTGGATCTTGGTTGAACATCTTCTTCATCTTGTTCTTCTTCTTGGCCTTCTTAATTGTTGACGTCGTCGTTCTCTTGTCGTGGTGGAGACGGAGGTTGTTGACGTTCATCTTGGTGCACTTCCTCGTTTTATTCATCTTGGTGCGTCCCACTTGTGGATGCTTCTGTGTCAACTCTTGGTTCACCTTGTCGTGAGGTGGAATCTTCCACTTGGACGGACGAGGTACTCTCCTTCACCTCCGTTGGACGAATCTTGCCAAAAGACAAGTATTGGATTGCTTCTGAAGGGTCTTTGTCTCCTACATCAATTGGCAATTGCTCTACTTGCGAGCCGTTAGATTCATCAAACTTCACATCTACCGTCTCTTCAACCTTTCGGGTGAAATTATTGTACACACGGTAAGTGTGAGAGTTTGAGCCATAACAAGTAGGAAACCTTCATGAGACTTAGGAGCAAATTTAGAACGGCGATGCTTATCAAGAATGTAGCACTTTGAGCCGAATACTCGAGAGTATCCAACTTGGGGTTTGTTACCGGTGAGGAGCTCGTATGCCGTCTTGCCGAGTAGCTTGTGAAGATACAAGCGATTTGTTGCGTGGCAACCTGTCTCAACCGCTTCCGCCCAAAAGTGCTTTGGCGTCTTGTACTCATCAAGCATCATTCGCGCCATTTTGATGAGCGTCCGGTTCTTCCTCTCAACAACTCCATTTTGTTGAGGTGTCTATGTAGCCGAGAACTCATGTGAAATCCCTTCTTCGTCAAGAAAGGTGTCCACATTTGCGTTCTTGAAATCCATTCTATTGTCGCTGCGAACCTTCTTGATCTTCACTTCAATTGATTTTGGGCCTTCCTAGCGAAGTTTTTGAAGATCTTTTGGACCTGCAATTTATCATCGAGAAAGAACACCCATGTAAATCTTGAAAAATCATCAACTATAACTAGACCAAAAGAATTTCCACCGAGACTTTTGTAAGCATTGGGACCAAAAAGATCCATATGAAGTAGCTCGAGTAGCCTCCTTGTGGTCATGATGTTCTTCACGGGATGCCTTCCTCCAACCTGTTTACCTGCTTGACAAGCGCTGCAAAGTCTATCCTTATCAAATATGACATCGTTAACGCCAAGGATGTGATTTCCTTTAATAATCTTGTCAAGGTTTCGCATGCCAACATGACCTAATCGTCTATGCCATAACCAACCTTTAGAAGATTTAGCGATGAAGCAAGTTCTAGGCTGAGCCTTTTTAGTGAAATCAACAATGTAAAGATCACCTCTACGTATATCGTTAAAGACCATTTTATGATTATCTATATGAAACACTTGGCAATCTACTTCAATAAATAGGACATTGAAACCGAAATCAGCAAGTCTAGATACTAAAAGTAAATTGTAGCCAAGAGATTCAACGAGCATGACATTTTGTATGGAGCTATCATGTGATATGGCCACCTTACCAAGGCCAACCACCTTACCCTTTGAGTTATCACCAAAAGTGACATACTTTCGAGGACCATCACTTTCAGCAAGCTCACAAAACATATCTTTATCTCCGGTTATGTGATTGGTACATCCACAATCAAGAACCCATTCCTTTCCTCCTGCCATATATCCCTGAAGATTTGCAATAAGACCAAAGTGTCTCATTGCATCATCAAGATCAAAGTCACTATCATCATCCTCATCATAGTATCCATGTTCAACATATTCATGTGGTGGATCAAATCCTAGAGAGGGTGATTCATTAGAGTGAGTTTGACAATGATCTACTTTATGAATTTTAATAGCTTCGGAATTGATATCACTAATAATTCCAACATCTCCTTTGGCACGCATAAGGTTTGTAAGCTCAAATAGACAGTCACCAAACATAGGATCACTGGAATTCATCTTACTCAAGGCAATAGACCTATGGAGAATTTCATCAAGATTTTTCAAGAAATAATTTGGAAAACGTTCCTCAAGAAATTTCTATATAGTGTAGGCACACTTAAGAGTAGGCAAACATCCAATCAAGTTTCTAGGCAAGCCTATAGTGATAAGATCTTCACGAAGTAGGCGATCTCCTTGCCCTTACAAACTCCTTGGTTCAACTCCACAATCTTGTCGGAGGCTCCCAAGTGACACCTAGCAGATCTAGGAGACACCACTCTCCAAGAAGTACCAAATGGTGTGTTGATAATGAACTCCTTGCTCTTGTGCTTTAAATGATAGTCTCCCCAACACTCAACTCTCTCTCACATGATTTGGATTTGGTGGAAAGAATATTTGAGTGGAAAGCAACTTGGGGAAGGCTAGAGATCAAGATTCATATGGTAGGAATGGAATATCTTGGTCTCAACACATGAGTAGGTGGTTCTCTCTCAGAAAATGTAGGCTGGAAGTCTAAGCACGTTCTGATGGCACTCTCCATGAATGAAGAGTGGGTGGAGGGGTATATATAGCCTCCACACAAAATCTAACCGTTACACACTACTTACCAATCTCGGTGGGACCGAATTGAGAAACTCGGTCGGACCGATTTAGCAAATGATGTGACCATTAGGATTTCGGTGGGACCGACATGCAACTCGGTAGTACCGATATGGTTAGGATTAGGGCATAACGTAATCTCGGTGAGACCGATTACACAAACTCGATGGGACCGATATTGGTAATGGACACACAGAGGGTTGGTCAGGCAAACTCGGTGGGACCGATTCGCTCATCTCGGTCGGACCGAAATGTTACGAAGAGGAACAGAGAGTTTGCATTGTAATCTCGGTATGACTGATTACACAAACTTGGTAGGACCGATTTTGGTAATGGACATACAAAGAGAGATTACAATCCCATCTCGGTGAGACCGAGATCCCTATCGGTGAGACCGATTTGCCTAGGGTTTGTGGCAGTGGCTATGACATTTGAACTCGGTGGCGCCGGATAGAAAAAATAGGTAGGGCCGAGTTGGACTTTTGGTTTGGGTCATATGTGGATGTGAGAGGGTAGTTGAGGGCTTTGGAGCATATCACTAAGCACTTTGAGCAAGCAAGCCATTAAGCAACACCTCATCCCCTCTTGGTAGTATTGGCTTTTCCTATAGACTCAATGTGATCTTGGATCACTAAAATAGAAAGTGTAGAGTCTTGTGGTTGGAGCTTGAGCCAATCCTTTGTCCTTAGAATCTTGAAGGGGTTCCACATCCTCTAGTCCATGCCACTTCATTGTTGAACTTATCTGAAACATACTAGGTAAAAGTGTTAGTCCAACAAGAGATATGTTGACATTAATTACCAAAATCACCCAGTGAGCACTTGTGCTTTCACTGTCGTAGAAGTGTTCCATGACATTACCAAAATTATCATCACGCAAGTGTCCACTTCCATGACGATAAATCGCGCGTCACAGAAGTGCTTTCGTCAAGGGTGACCGACACTTGGTATCCATCGTAACAGAATGCCGTTAAGCTATTGGGTCGGGTTTTGCATCCGATAACCCGTTAACAGCCCCGACCAATGGGTATTTTCCACGTGTAAAATCATCATTGGCTGGAGGAGACACGTGTCAGGTCCGTGTTGGCACAGGTGTCACTCATCCAATGGGCGAGACATGTTGATGATATGTTGACACGTGGACCGGCCCATCAAGTTTAAATGGGTCGGCCCAACTAAAGGCCCACAAGGTTTTGCGGACCATAATGGGCTTGCCCAGCTAAAGGCCCATGAGATTTTGTGGACCATAATGGGCTGGCCCAGCTAAAGGCCCACAAGATTTTGCGGGCCATAATGGGTCGACCCAGGTAAAGGCCCACAAGATTTTTGTGTGCCATAATGGGCCGGCCCAGGTAAATGCCCACAAGATTTTTGCGGATCATAATGGGTCGGCCCAGCTAAAGGCCCATGAGATTTCACCGACATTAATGGGTCGGCCCAGCTGTAGGCCGAAAAGATTTTGAGGACCCTAGTAGGCCGGCCCATTAACTGGCTGCCATGTTTTGGGCCAAATGTCGGCCCATATTTGATCCGGTCCATTAATGGCCTGCCACATTCCGGGCCTAATAATGGCCCATATGATATCCGGCCCGTTAAAAGCCTACCACGTTCTGGGAAAATTATGGCCCAGATCAGGTCCGGCCCTTTAAGAGGCTTTGGGCTAAATTATGGCCCATATCAGATTCGGCCCATCAACTGGACGCTATGCTTTTGGGCCCACTTGCTAAAGGCCCATTTAGTAATTCAGCCTGATATTAGTTTCGTCCTGTTAAGGGCCCGTTTAACATTTCGTCCCTATATTAATTTCGTCCTGTTAAAAGCCCATCATATAGTTGGGCCTAACTACAGCCGGGTTTGCATACGGCCTGCTCGCAGCCGATATCTGATTGGGCCAAACAAGGACCGAGACAATTTTGGCCTGTTAAAAGCCCGTGATTTGATTCGCATAATCATGGGTCGGGGTCCATTTCGGGCTGCTGCCGGCCCGTGAGCTGTTCGGCATGTTTCAGGCCCAACCTACTTCTCAGCCTCCTAAAAGCCCATTGAGTTTTGTTACGAAAAGAGGGTCGGGGTGTAACAGCCCCAAAATTGGGTTATCAAATTTTGTGTTGTTATTCCTTCCTGGCACTCATTTTCAAAATCTTTCTCCTAAGTTTGTTGGATGACTCTGAGATCTCCTGTCATTTCAAACCTTTCAAAACTTGATCATGTCTTTTTTTAGTGAGCAAGCCCTCAGTTGAATCATCTGAAACCCTCTCAAACCCTAATTCCAAATTTTTGGAATTTGGATGTGGCCTTTGTGATTACAAAGGAGCCATCATTTTCCTTGATCTGTTGATCATCCCATCTGTTCCTAGAGACCCTCCTATCCTTCTCAACCTTGGATATGCAAAAATATTGCCAAGTCCCATGCAATATTTTTGAATTGTGATTCATTCCTTTTCTTGCCTTTCTAAGGAATAAAATCCAAAGGCATAGCTAGACATCTCCTAAATTCATGTGAATTTGTGGAGTTGATAATTATGCCTAATCCAAGTTGTAGAAATTATATTGGCCATAATAAAATAAGGAAAATTGCATTTTCCTATTTAATACCAATATTGCATTTCTGCCACTTTCTAAAGGAACTACTATTTTTATAGTAGATAAAATTCTCACATAAATTGTGGAGTTTTTCCTTGCTATATATTCACTAGTTCCATTAGTATCTCATGTTCATCAGTTCAAAAATTGAGCACATGATCCAATGCAAGTTTTTGCCTTCTCTGAAATTTGGCAAAGGAAGTGCTTTATTCCTAATTCCATTTGAGCTGAAAATTGGCAGGGTTTTTAATATTGATAAATAACCCCTGGATACCAAAGATGAGCTCAACTCAATCATCCTAGCTCCCTGTGCAATGTTTCAAAGTTTCTGACCAGATTGTCACTTTGTGAAGGAAGTACCTTCGTAGAGTTTCCAAATGGGATGAAACTTTTCCGTCCTCTCAAGTATCCCAAATCATTAGCCTTCACCCAAATTCAGCTCATTTCATTGAGCTATGTGATCACAGGAGCAATTCATGGTTTCTGTCCGAATTTTCAGTTTGTGAAGCAAGTATATTTTATATTGCTCCATTATGTCTGAAAATAATTCCAAGCCTTCTCCTATCCATATAACCCACCTACCCAAGATTTTGGCTAATTTCATTTAGCCAATAGTTCCCTAGGATTTTCTCAAGTTTCTGGTCCAAAGTGATGCTTGTGAAGAAAGTACCAATTTGGCAAGTCCATTTGGGCTAATCTTCTTACAGCATCTACTTATGACCAAATCATGAGGATTTGCCAAGTTATAGATCAATCCATCACTCCTAGTGAGTGCTTCATCATGATTCAGTTTCTGGGTCAGATTTGGTGGTTGTACAGCAACTATGGTAAATAGTTGTCCTAATGACCTCAAAACTACCAGGACCGTAGTCCTTGCTACCCTAAGCATTCTAGACATCAATTCTACCATTTACCCTCTCTGGTTTTATCTCTAGAGTATGGCCAAGTTTGCAACAGCAAACTTCTGGAGCTTGATTTACTCATCTCCCTTTGCCTCTGACCGTGTTTTTACCGTAGTAATAATCCACTCCGGAAGCACTATGCAGTAGACATGGTTCAACCTCAGTAAAATGCAGAGTGTGCTATGCCAGTGGTGACCACGAAGGAAGATAGCCAAAACGGTGGTCTAGCCACTGTTGGCCTCTGCATCACTGCTCCGACCGTCCCTGACCTCACCATTAATGTCTAGCAGCTCCGCATCGTCATCTCCGTTCGCCTGGACCCCGCTCCCCCTCCGTTTTCTTCTCCGGTGAGCCGAGCCAAACCTCGAGCAGTGCGTGCCCATGAGCCCGTCTTCTTCCTCGCCCCTGTCTTCTTCCTTCGTTCGTCTCCGAGCGTCCCTCGTCTCCGTGAGCCTCTGGCGCTCGTCGTGACCCCCCCTTCGTCGCCTTCCCGTGCATCCTCGAGAGCCTTGGCCGCTCCTGCCGACGCCTGCGCCGTCGCTGACACGCGGACATGTCGCCCGCCACGTGCCACCTCGCCCCTCCTTCTCGAGCCTTCCCCGCGGCTATAAATAGCAAGCCCCGAGCCTCCCTCGCAGTCCCCAAGCCTCCCGCAGCTCTCTCCCCCTCGCCTTGGAGCTCCCTGTCTCCTCCCCATCGCCATGGCCGTCGCCTCGGACCTCTCTGGTTCCGGCGACCAGGGCCTCCCCTCACTGTTCTTCCACCACCAGTGCCTTCCCCAAGGTCCGGCGAGCCGACCCGTAGCCTCAACCCCCTCATCCCCTCGCCAGAGCGCTCAGATTCCCGGCGAGCCCTCCTCTCTGCTCCGTGCCGAACCCCTCCCTCCTACCATCCCCTGCCCTGTCCGAGCTCATGGATGGATGTGCCACACCCCAAAGAACCTCCCCAGCTCGCCGCCCGCCAGTTTCCCTCGCCGGAACCCCTTGCCCACCGGAGACCGAAGCCCCCTCCGCCGCGGCCCCTGCTGCTCCCTCTCGAGTGCTCTTCGCCAGCGATGGAGACCACCACGGGATGCTCCTCTCTCTCCTGAGCACGTGGGTGGGTCGGCCGTCGTCTGCGATGGCCGGAGCCGCCGGCAATCGCCATCGGGGCAGCCCCTGCCTCGGTCGGTTGAGCGCCCGAGCGAAAGAAGAAGAAGCCACGGCCAGGTGGGCGTTGACCTGGCCAGGCGGGCCCCTCGGCCCCACCTGTCAGCTGCACTAAAGCCCGATCCCGCCTCTGCCCTTTGACCCAGTCTTCGCCACGTGGATAAGTGAAGACGCCCCGCCGCGAAGCCGTTTTCCCGATTCGAAGGCGTATTCCAGAAAAGACGCGTTCGGTTTAAAACTGCCAGCGACCTGTTTGTAGAAGTATTTTTACAGATCAGTCCCTGAGTTTTAAACGTCCGTATCTTTTTAGTCGTAACTCCGATTGAGGTAAATCCAACGCCCACGTCTTCGTCTCGACGAGCCCGTTCTGATGAGATCATTTTCACTATGGTTTGACACTGTGAAAATGACCACTTTGTCCTTGTTTGTAAACAGCCCCTTCCGAGAGAGAACTGTTTCTGGCAAATTTTTCCGCGGTCGTTTCTCACTTCTTCCCGGAGTATTTGTCGACCCCCAGGCAAGCCAACCTCTTATCATGAGCCTCGAACTTGCATGTTGACTTTGCTTGCACCTTGTGTGTGTAGTTGCAGTTTTTCTTCTCGTTTTCATCTGCAGTTGTTCCGTTATGCTCACCATGCATGTCTGTGTTTTTATGCTATCTCTTTCCATGATAATTAGAATGTTGTTATTGATGATGCCATGTCACTACTCTAATTCATTTTCATGTCATTGTTATAAAATCCTATGATGATGGTAATGCACCGTGGATATGTTAGTACTTGGTATTGTCATGTTCTTTACGATGTAAGTGTTCACTTGAGAAGCTCGATGTTTTGTTAAAGCATTTGTATGATGTATGCTCATGGTTGCATTCATGTTAAAATGCTGGTATGATGATTGATGATGGAGAAGATAATAACATGACTTAATAACAAACCCCTCCGTCATCGATGGGATCGAGTCATAGTGCCGCCAAATCGAACTTTTTCCAGTGCAACCACATTTGCCGGTATGGGAAGGCCCTAATGCGGTCTATTATCGTGCCTCTGGTCGGTGCCTCCAACTAGGGAAGGTTATGGGCGTGCGCTATCTTGATCAGGTAGGCGGAGCATAACCTTGTGAGCCCGTTGTTGTTGTTATGTGCACGTGTCCCAGAGTGGGACGGGTCACGACGGTGGTCGTTGAGGTGTCTGGAGGTAGGCACGGGGCCACCCATGACTAGCCCAGTGGGGAGTGAGTTGGAGTGGTCGGGAGAGTGTCATGGCAGTAGATCGGTTTTGTCGGAAGGCCGTTGGTCCACCCGAATGGGAGTGTGAGGCCATGGGTTCCGTAGTGTGGGTACAGTGTACTAACCTCTGCAGAGTGTATTTAAACTATCGATAGCCGTGTCCTCGGTCATGGGCATAAGTTCGTAGTAGGGTACACTACCGGTTCTTGGTCGAAATGGAGGATAAACCTGAAATAATTAAGTTGGGCCAGATGTGGTCGGCTTGTGATCGCCGTAAGGATCAGGGGCCAGTTGTTGGTCGGGTTGTGATTGCCGTAAGGATCACGGGCCAGTTGTTGGTCGGGTTGTGATTGCCGTAAGGATCACGAGTTTGTATCTGTTGGTGATCAGGAAGTGAGGTGATCACCGTTGGTAAGAGAGTCCGAGGGACTCAGTGCACAAGTTTGGTTGCATTGAATGAGTAATATGTTCGCATGTAAAGAACCATGGTAGAACATGAGATGGTTGCATACAGTTAACATGCTATGTCTGCATTTGATATGATTGGTAGTTTATTTATGCCATGACATGCTTTGATGGATATGATTGAGATGATATGCTCTGTTTTGTTGTTAAGTAAATTTGATATTCCATGTTGTTGCCATGCTAGTGGATGCCATGAGGTTAGCTTGATTTATGTCTTCGGTTGAGATAATGCCATGCTTAGTTTCTGATATGAGATAGGTTGTTGTAGATGCTTGGTTCTTGCTTTGTCTTCTGCTTGTTTGGATGCTATGTATTTGGTTGTCTTGCAAGTACATTCAATGTACTGACCTGGTGTGTCATGCCAATTTTGTAGGTCGTTCACTTGTTCCGTCGTGCTAGGCCGTAATCTTGCCAGTCCTGTGAGTTGTGGAGCCCAGCCAGAGTGATAAGCTGCCAAGACTTCCGCCGCCATTTTAATAGACTTCCGCTGCCATGTAAATAGACTTAGGGCTATGCCAGAAGATTATATTCATCACTGATGTAATCATATACACATGTATTTGATGAATATTCTTGTACCTGGAATGTTGTATCATGGACCTGTCGTACGTCAGGTGTTATCCTGGGCTGACGTGTGAAGGGCCCCTGCTCCATGCGGATCGGGGTGCCTCACGGGGTTTACTCGGCCTATTAAAGGCCCGAATCTACTAGTGGACAAGTTTACTTTTGGCCTTTTAACGGACCAAGATGACAGGGCCCATGATGTGGATCATTCATCGTGATTGCATGACGGCCCGATTACGTACCGTAATTTTACGTTTTGGCTGGTTTACTGCGAAGACAGGATATATATACAGTAAAATAACTGCAGCATCGTGAATAAGAAAAAACCTAGACTATACAATAAAGAAATTACGGCATATTACATCCACTGGGCATCAAAGTTCGCCACTATGATAATAAAGCACAAGCAGACAGCATATTACATACACTGGGCATCAAAGATCGCCACCAGTGCAAATAAACACGCCGACAAAACAATATACAAAACCGACAACACTTCAATAGAGTTCAAGAAAGGTTAGCCATGCTGGGGAGCTGCAGCGCAAGCAGCTGGGCAAGATCATGAGACTACGCTTGTTCAACAATTATATCTTCCTCACTCTGAAAGATAAACAAGCAGACAGATGACAGGTTTTGCACATAAAAGTACCAGTGCTGACAATTCATCACATTTCTTACTGACGAATAAAGTGACATAGTTTAAAATTGCATTAACACAATATGGTATTGTTCAGGTCAAGACATGGCAGGAAATGACATTGTGAAGGAGTTGGCAGCTTCACGACACCACTGGATTACAGATCAAGAACTCATAAGTATCAATGGTTAGTGTGTTATCAATTTATCCCATTTCAGATTGGCAAATAAAGAGATGGTTTAAATAATAGTAGAATGATATGACATTGTTCATAGTTAAGACATTGCAAAATATGACATTGTGCTATAGTGGGTAGGTTCACCACACCACTGGATTACAGATGAAGAACAGAAGCAAACATGCAGTGCAAAAGAAGATCACTTGCTCTATATAGTTTGATTTACATGCTATGAAGAAGGAACTTGGTTGTACAACTGAAAACTTAAATTGAGAAGAACAAACTTTTGTTTATGAACTAAATAATAAACTTTAAACATGCAATTTGATGCAAACACCAAAAATAAAAACTTACATTACTTGTGAAGATAGGTGTCGGTGTCAAAACCGGCGGATCTCGGGTAGGGGGTCCCATCTATGCGTCTTAGGCTAATGGTAACAGGAGGCAAGGGACACAATGTTTAACCAGGTTCGGGTCCTCTCGATGGAGGTAAAACCCTACTTCTTGCTTGATTGATATTGATGATATGAGTAGTACAAGAGTTGATCTACCACGAGATCGTAGAGGCTAAACACTAGAAGCTAGCCTATGATGATTATGATTGTGATTGTCCCTCTAAGGACCAACCTCTCCAGTTTATATAGACACCGGAAAGGGATAGGGTTTACATGGAGTCGGTTACAAGGAAGGAAATATAATATCCGGATCGCCAAGCTTGTCTTCCACGCAAAGGAGAGTCCCATCCGGACATGGGACAGAGTCTTGAATCTTGTATCTACACGCTCCAGTAGTCCGGACAAAGTATATAGTCCGGCTGTCCGGATACCCCCTAATCTAGGACTCCTCAGTAGCCCCTGAACCAGGCTTCAATGACGATGAGTCCGGCGCGCAGTTTTGTCTTCGGCATTGCATGGCGGGTTCCATCTCCGAATACTCCAAAATACCTGTTACGACGAATAGTGTCCGGCTTCCCATCAATGTTGTACTCCTCGGCTTCTGTGCCTCAATAATGACCATCTCCATGCGTCGAGCGAATGCAAGGAGCCAAGGCATTTTTGCATTTGCCACCCCCGGTCCGGCAAGTTAACCATCTATTTGAAGAGACGGGGATTCTCAGATCCAAACCTCACCCTCTTCCCTCGAGCAAGCATCCAACAGAGCGCTCCGGAAATACCATTCCAACATGGTCGGTCGTCGTAGCTCTTCTTCTCGCTTTCCTCGCTCCAAGCCAGGTGACTGGGAAGAGTGTTCAGTTCCTCACAGCCATTTGATAGAGTTATAGACCCAAGGGTTTCTCCCACCGGCGTTCATGGTCCCCGTCCGATCCGGAATAGCCACCTATAATGCCGGGGAGCAAGTGGAGGGATCTCCTAATCCTTTCCCAGAGGAGAAAATATGCCTCATCCCGCATCTGCTAAGGGGCGTCAGGTCTCCTATCCACCCATTTCTTTGTGGGCTCCTGGAGTTCTACGGCCTCCAGTTGCACAACTTCACCCCTGCCTCCATGCTGCATATAGCAGGATACGTTGCCCTTTGTGAGCTATTTCTAGGCTGCGAGGCTCACTTTGGGTTATGGAAGAAGTTGTTCTGCCTTGTCCCCCGCAACCAGGGAGAATCCCTATGTCAAGTGGGCGGAGCCGAAGTATGGCGCATCACCGAGACCGGATACCTATCCGGTACTCCCAAGAAGGCACCGGCGAACTGGCCTTCGGAGTGGTTTTATGTCGATGACGTTCCCCTTCCGGATCCAGTACGGACAGGTCTCCCTAAGTTCAATAACACTCCGCCGAAGGCACGTTGAAGCTGGCGCCCTCGAGGCCCCCGAGAGGAGGATACTAGAGAAATACACTTTCTGATGAGCAGGATAAAGTTACTGGCCAAATCGGGGCTGATGATAGTCGAGGTTATGGCAATATGCATAATGCGGGGCGTGCAGCTGCTTCAATATCGGGGGAAGCCCATGTGGCATTACAACGGGGAGGATGATGCCACCCGCTGTGGCTGTAAAGGTCCGGACTCTGCCACGGCTCTGGCGAGGATATTGTCCGATTTATATAAAGGAGAAGAAGAAGAATTCCTTCATATTAAACCGCGGGATGGGTTTTCTATGTACAAGACCGCAAGCTGGGTAAGTCGTCATTCTTTCCCTTGCTTCACTTATTATGGCGTTCTTTGCCAAGATTATTTACCTCGATATTTCCGAGCAGGAACTGAGGAGGGCCGTAGAAGGAATCTCCAGCCCCTCCCCGGAGCCAGAGGACCCCGGAAGGGCCTTCGATCCAGGACTCGTAGAAGATCCGGATATTACTGTGGAGCTTGTCAACGGGATATTTTATCAGGCGACCTGCGATGGCGCCTCAGTGGCTATTATCGCTGACTTTCCCAGACTGCTACCTACGTCGCGTGTAAGCCAAGCAAAAAACCCTATCCTCCGAAGAGGACTCCTTTATGATGCCATGCCTTACACGTGAAGTGTCTTGTTTTTGTAGAGATGACGGTCAGAGCGCGGAGCCGAGCCCCTAGGGACCCGTCGGCAAAGGGCGTCCCGACCGGGCAGGTTTAAGAGGAAGGCGGTTAGGGCCGAAACGTCGCTACAGAGGTATGGTAAAAAGCTGCTCCATGATTGTTGTATTTGAAATGTAATAGCGCCCTTTGTGTCCTGGCAGGAAGAGGAGTAGCCGGACTATATCCGAGGACCCTACCAATCACGCCTCCACCAGCCGGATTCCAGAAGCGGCTTCGAGAGAGGGGGCGGACGTGGGGTCGATGCCACATTGTCCTCCGACAGAGGATGCAGATATGCTCTCCGCCACGAATTCCGAAGTAGAGAGTGCCATGAATCACCGGCGCCGACGGGCCGTACTTCGCAACAACATCTTTTCTGAAGAGGCATTTAATGCTTTCAATTCGGGAGACGCATACATCCGAGCTGCTCAAGGCGGGCTTGCCCGAGCGACGGACCAGTATACCAAAGATATATGGGTAAGAAAATTTGATAAGCATGTATAGCAGTAGCCCCTGAGACTTGAAACGGTTGGAACAACTATTTTAAGGATCAATTTATGCACAGGTCCTTGTAGATAAGAATGAGGAATTGTCTCGGGAGCTGGAGGAGTGCAAGACCCAGCTGAGGGCCACAGTTGCCAAGTTAGAGGAATCCCGCAAGGCCTCATCTGGTAACATTTGTCTCAATTGTACGGAGATGTACCAGTTAGTAAGTGGCTCGTATGATAAGTCTAACAGAAAATTCTGCAGACAATCCCGGGGTGAATCCGGAGTTTGTAGGAGATAACGAACCGCATCTCCAAAGGCAGCTGAAAGCTGGCGAGTGTGTTCTTACGCAAGTTAGGCAGGAGAAGAACAATCTTCAAGATGCTAATGTCTGCCTGAACGTCGAATTAAAATATGTGCGCGCTCAGCTGTCAGACTCCGTGAAGGAGAACAAAAGGCTTCGTCACGGCATTTATGGTAAGTGCCTAGACGAACTGTAGTACAGCTCGGCGAGGAAGCATATTGAAAGAACTTTTATTTGTAGGTATGTTAACGGGCCGCCCTGAGGAGGAGATGCCCGCGTCTGCAGGCGATTTACTACAAGACCTCTTACAACTGCATGAGCGAGCTCGGCAGGTGATGCAGGTCATTGCTCAGGCCTTGTGGCCATCAAGCTTCCTGCTGAAGGGCATGGGGGAGCTTGTGGATATGCTTCAAGGAGCGCGGTGGCGCTTCCGATTGTGGAAGATGTCAGCCTGCCGACAAGGTGCAAGAGAAGCCTGGGCTATGGTGAAGACGCGCTACACCAAGCTGGACCCGAACCATATGGCCGAAGTCGGACCGGTGGGGCCAGATGGGCAAGAAATTCCCGTGAGTCTGGTGTATGACCACGTAGCGTTAGCCGCAAAGTATTCCCAATAGGATTGTAAGCTAGATAGCTTGTTGGATGGTATAGAGGAGGAATATAGTCAGTCCAAGTGACTGTGTAATTCAATGGACATAAGTAGTCCCTAGCCGGATTAAAATCATTTGTCATGGCGGACCTTTTTGCTTCGGCCCCCAGATCCGACAGTCCGGGGTGTATCCGAATACCCGCTCAGTTATACAGAACCGGGGTATGCCTGGAAACCAGGCGTAGGGGTCATAAGTGCTAGAACAGACAAGTACCCAACTAGTTATGTTATATTACATGGATAGTAAGAAACATCTTCCAGGGAGAATAGTTCCGTTAGGGGTTCCTTTCCTTGGGTACGCATGCGACGATGCACATGTCTGGACTGCGAACAAGGACGCAGGATACAAAACTTCTGGGGATTTACGTTGTAATAAACAAAAACATCTTTTGTTCACCGACCGAATATTCCCTTAAGAACGCTAGCTTTCGGCTTCACCCAGTCTGAGGTACACATCCGGCTGAACTGGCAGTAACAATCGCAGAGGTGCTCCCCTTATGCCCTAGCCGAATTAACGGGAACGTAGGGCATAAACACAAGAGCCAGGAAACCCAGCATGGCCACATCTTAAGTCATATCAATGCATATAATGGTGAATAAAAGGCACATATGGAAAAAGAACGCATATGTGATGGGCAAAAAGCCATTAAAGTAATTATATTTAGCTTCCGTATAGGAAGCCCCCGGGTACACATAGTGCGGCCGGAGTGATCCGGGCGTCCGCACTCTATTAAGTACTTTGTGTGAAGAGGAAAAAGGTCGAGAAAGGAAAAGCAGGGGGTAAGGAGACGAACACTGAGTTTGGCGCTAGGCGTAGAATCTCCGGAGTCTGGCCACGTTCCATGGGTTCGGCTCGAGTATGTTATCGGATGCATTACATAAGAGGTACGCTCCTCCGGTGAGAACTTTATCAATGACGAAGGGACCCTCCCACTTGGGTTTGAGCTTGTCCTTCTTCTTCTCCGGTAGGCGTAGAACGAGTTCGCCAATATTATAAGTTTTGGCCCGCACTTCTCTGCTTTGGTACCGTTGAGCCTGCTGCTGATAGAATGCGGAACGGGCTTTTGCGATGTTGCGCTCCTCCTCCAGGGCATCTAAGTTATCCTGTCGATCTAACTCAGCTTCCTTCTCTTCGTACATGTGTACGCGAGGCGAATCATGTACTATGTCGCAGGATAGTACTGCTTCCGCGCCGTACACCATAAAAAATGGTGTATATTCGATGGTGCAATTCGACGTGGTCCGTGGCCCCCAGAGTACGGAGTCGAGCTCTTTGACCCAGTGCGTGTCTGACTCTGTCAAGGATCGCACTAGTCTGGGTTTGATGCCGCTCATGATGAGGCCGTTTGCAAGTTCAACCTGGCCGTTTGTTTGGGGATGGTAGACAAAGGCGTAATCGAGCTTAATGCCCATGTTGCTGCACCAGGTTTTCACTTCATCCGCTGTGAAGTTTGAGCCATTACCATTGATGATGCTGTGGGGGATGCCGTATCGGTGTGCAACCCCGGATATGAAGTCTATCACTAGTCCGGATTCGGCCGTTTTGACTGGTTTAGCTTATATCCGTTTGGTGAACTTGTCCACCATGACCAATAAGTATTTTTTCTTATGGCTTCCCCATTTAAGGGGTCCGACCATATCCAGCCCCCAGACCACGAAGGGCCAAGTGATGGGGATTGTTTGGAGAGCGGTAGGGGGCATATGACTCTGATTGGCAAAGAGCTGGCAACCGACGCAGTGTTGGACATGGTCCTGTGCATCTGCTCGGGCTGTCGGCCAAAAAAGCCTGTACGGAAGGCCTTCCTGACTAATGCTCGAGCCGCGGCGTGGTGCTCGCCCAGTCCGGCATGGATTTCAGCCAAGAGCTGCCGCCCTTCCTCTTCGGAGATGCACCTTTGGAGCACTCCGGTCGCACTTTTCTTATAAAGTTCCCCTTCATGGACTTTGTAAGCTTTAGAACGCCGCATGATGCAACGTGCTTCATTCTGGTCTTTGGGGAGCTCCTGCCTATTTAGGTAGGCCAAGAAAGGTTCAGTCCACGAGGCGATTACAGCCATGATTTCGTGGGCCGAAGATGTTATTTCGGTGGTGGAGCCTCCGATTATGTCTGATGGTTCGGAATTTGGGCGTGTATTCGGATCTGTGCTAGTGCTGCCGGACTCCCCTTCCCATACCACAGATGGCTTGAATAGCCTTTCTAGGAATATGTTAGATGAGACAGGGTCGCGTTTAGCACCGATGCGGGCGAGGATATCCGCCGCTTGAGTGTTTTCTCGAGCCACATGGTGGAATTTGAGCCCCTCGAACCGAGCTGACATTTTGAGGACGGCATTACGGTAGGCCTCCATTTTTGGATCCTTGGCATCAAAGTCTCCATTTATTTGTGATATTGCGAGGTTTAAATCCCCGCGCACCTCCAGGCGTTGAATGCCCATAGAGACTGCCATCCGAAGACCGTGCAACAGAGTCTCATATTCGGCTGCATTGTTGGAGTCTGTGTATAATATTTGGAGTACGTACTGGACCGTGTCTCCGGTGGGAGACGTCAGGACTACACCTGCTCCCAATCCGGCCAGCATTTTAGAGCCGTCGAAGTGCATGATCCAGTTAGAGTACACGCCGTACTCTTTAGGGAGTTCGGCTTCTGTCCATTCGGCGACAAAGTCAGCTAGTACTTGCGACTTGATGGCCTGTTGTGGCTTGTATGTTATGTCGAGCGGAAGGAGCTCGATGGCCCATTTAGCAATCTGGCTCGTAGCGTCCCGGTTATTTATTATGTCGTTGAGTGGTACTTCGGAGGCCACCATAATCAAACACTCTTGAAAGTAGTGTCGTAGCTTCCAGGATGCCATGAAGACCGCGTATGCTATTTTTTGATAGTGTGGGTATCGGGATTTGCATGGGGTGAGGACCGTGGATACGTAATAAACCGGCTTCTGGAGCGGGAATTTGTATCCGTAAACCTCTCGTTCGACGACGAGCACTGCGCTTACAACTTGATGTATTGCATCTATGTACAGCAGCATAGGTTCGCCAATATTTGGCGCTGTTAGGACTGGATTACTGGCAAATAAGGTCTTTATTTCGTCCAGTACGGTCGCGGATGCATCCGTCCACACGAAGTGTTCGGTGCACCGAAGAAGGCGGTAAAGAGGTAATGCCTTTTCTCCTAATCTGGAGATAAAGCGGCTTAAGGCAGCCACGCATCCAGCTAGTTTCTAGATGTGCTTGAGGTCTGTTGGTATAGCCAACTGCGACAGAGCTTGGATTTTTTCCGGATTCGCTTCAATTCCTCTATTGGAGACAATGAAGCCGAGCAGTTTCCCAGAGGGGACGCCGAAAACACATTTTTCTGGGTTCACCTTGATGTCGTATGTTCGGAGGTTATCGAACGTAAGCCTCAAGTCGTCTATTAGGGTTTCGACGTGTCTTGTTTTTATGACCACATCGTCCACATATGCCTCCACTATTTTGCCGATTTGCTTTTCCAGGCATGTTTGAATCATGCGTTGATAGGTTGCGCCGGCATTTTTAAGCCCGAAAGGCATAGTGTTGAAGCAGAAAGGACCATATGGTGTTATGAAAGCTGTTGCAGCTTGGTCGGATTCTGCCATCTTTATTTGATGGTATCCAGAGTATGCGTCGAGGAAACACAGTGAGTCGTGTCCTGCTGTGGCATCGATGATTTGGTCGATGCGAGGGAGGGGGAAGGGATCCTTGGGGCAAGCCTTATTGAGGTCTTTGAAGTCGATGCATAGGCGCCAGTATTTGTCCTTCTTTGGTACCATTACCAGATTTGCCAGCCAATCTGGATGCTTGATATCTCTGATGAATCCGGCCTCGAGTAGCTTGGCTAGCTCTTCCCCCATGGCTTGCTGTTTGGGCTCTGAAAACCGCCTTAGAGTCTGCTTGATAGGCTTGTATCATTTTAGTATATTGAGGCTATGTTCGGCCAGTCTGCGTGGGATGTCCGGCATGTCCGATGGGTGCCAGGCAAAAATGTCTCAATTCTTGCATAGGAAGTCTCGCAGTGCGGCATCCATTATGGGGTTCAACTGTGTCCCGATGGAAGCTCTCTTCGTGGGGTCCGTTGGATGGACCTGGAATTTGACTATCTCGTCTGCGGGTTTAAATGAGGTGGACTTGGGTCGCTTGTCGAGTATCACGTCATCTCTGTCCACGGTGGCATGCAGCGTTGTTAGTTCTTTGGCTGCTAGGGCTTCGGATAATCCTTCCAGGGCTAGTGCTGCAGTTGTGTTTTCGGTGCGAAGTGCGACGTCTGAATCACTGGCTAGAGTGATGATTCCATTGGGTCCGGGCATTTTAAGCTTCATGTACCCGTAATGGGGTATAACTTGAAAGCTTGTAAACGCGTCCCGCCCTAAAAGGGCGTGGTATCCGCTGCTGAAAGGAGCCACTTGGAATGTGATTTCTTGGGACCAGTAATTCTCCAAGGTGCCGAATACCACATCAAGTGTGATTTTCCCGCACACCGCGCTTCCCGACTTGGGACAATTCCCCTGAAGGTTGTGCTGCTCTGCTCAATGCGGCTTTTATCCATTCTCATCTTGCTGAGTGTTTCTTTGTAAATTAAGTTTAATCCGCTTCCGCCGTCCATGAGTACTTTGGCGAGCCAGAAGCCGTCCACGATTGGGCTAAGGACCAAAGCGGCTGGTGCCCGGACTGTCTGGAATTGAGGTTCATCACTAGCGCTGAAAGTTATGGCAGTGTTGTTCCACGGATTTATTTTTGCCACGTGGCAGATTTCAGCGGAGCTTCGATGAGCTCGCTTGCGCCTATTATTTGAGGCGAAAGTCTCGAAGACTGTTAGTACCGCATTGTTTTCTTTGGCGGGACATTGTTCTGCTTTATGGCTTACAAGAAGATCCTCGCCACTTTTTGCTACCTGTCGGAGTATCCAACATGCTCTAAGGCTATGTGTTGGTGTAGTGTCCGGCGTGCTGTGGAGTTTACATGGCCCGTTGAGCCATTCTTCCAATACGGTTCCACGCCCTGGGGTGGGCTTTGGTTTTTTGGGGACTGGATCGGCTGACTTACGAGAGTTCGCTCGTTTAGCTCGAACAGAGGTTTTAGTGACAGCCGGACTATCCCAAAATTCTGTTTGGGTTTTCTAGGCGCTTTCCATCGCACAGTACTTCTGTACTATGGTTGCCAAGTCAGCAAAGTGTGCTATGTCACGGCGACTTATGGCATTAAGGATTCCTTTGTTCATGCAATTTTTGCAGAAAAGTGAGACTGCGTCCTCCTCATGACAGTCCTTGACCTTGTTTAGCACAAGGAGGAATCTGGCCCAGTAGCGATGTACTGTCTCTTGGGGCTCTTGTCTGATATGGGAGAGAGGGTTTAAGTACGAGTGGGTGGGTGTAGCTGAATCTGGATTCTAATCCGGTCTAACGCCCTGGGGCAGGTAAGCTTCCGGGCTTGACAGCTCGGGATCCAGGGTGCTACCCAGTTTCTCCGGCCCGATACCCGATTCTAAGTTCGGGGTCTGGGTCATGTCTTCCCATGAGCGGGTGTCCAGCTCAGGGAGCTCGGTGATCGGGACATAACTCATCCTCAAGATAGAGGGGTAATCCGTATGTGGCTCCTCCACTACTGCTATCTCGTGGGTGACCGGTGGGGATTTAATGTCCCTTTTGTCGGGTTCAAGCCCAATCTGGTCATAGTCTGTGGCGACTCCCAAAGCGGCGATGCGATCCAAGAGCTCATTAAGAGAGGAGAGCTCCATCGGATCCATCTATTCGGCGAGTTTCGAATCGACGTGGAGCTATGTGTGATGACCCGAGAGGTCATCGTTGACGCGACAGCCGATGGGGCAGCCATGATGAAGCCGCCTAGTCGGAGAGTTTGGCTTACAGCCAGCGCTCCCCCAGGGGTGATGTTGTCCTTGACAACGAGACAGGCCATCGAGCCTTGCGGCGATGACACAGAGGAACTCTCAATGAAAGCACCAATGTCGGTGTCAAAACCGGCGGATCTCGGGTAGGGGGTCCCTATCTGTGCGTCTTAGGCTAATGGTAACAGGAGGCAAGGGACACAATGTTTACCCAGGTTCGGGCCCTCTCGATGGAGGTAAAACCCTACTTCCTGCTTGATTGATATTGATGATATGAGTGGTACAAGAGTTGATCTACCACGGGGTCGTAGAGGCTAAACACTAGAAGCTAGCCTATGATGATTATGATTGTGATCGTCCCTCTAAGGACCAACCTCTCTGGTTTATATAGACATCGGAAAGGGCTAGGGTTTACATGGAGTCGGTTACAAGGAAGGAAATATAATATCCGGATCACCAAGCTTGTCTTCCATGCAAAGGAGAGTCCCATCCGGACACGGGACGGAGTCTTGAATCTTGTATCTACATGCTCCAATAGTCCGGACAAAGTATATAGTCCGGCTGTCTGGATACCCCCTAATCCAGGACTCCCTCAACAGGCTCTATAAAGCCCTTGCCCATGCTGATGGGGGGGGGCAATTCAAGAAGTTTACCACAGAATCTTCTTCATAAGCATTGCCTTTATTCTACATTTTGTTAAGAGTAAATATAGATGTGATAATATACGAAAAAATAGAGAATATTTAAGATGAGATGAAGAGTGATGCTACATAACCAAGTAGCTATAAATGTATGTGCAGCGATACAGGCAAAAGGCATAGCCAAGAGCAATGCACAGCTAAACTTCTTCAGTACCAACCTTATGGTAAGAGTAAATATAGATCTGATGTGTAGAAAATAGAGGGCAAAGGAAAATAAGCTGCAGAGTGATAGTACATGAACAACTACCTGTCAATATAAGTACACTGATAAAGGACAGCATGTACTTACAAGAACAATGCAGAGCTAAAAAAATCATTGGCATTGGATATATTCTACACTAATGTAACCATTCATACAGATCAGATAATTTGGAGTGAACAATTGATAAGCAAGCTATCATGTATACTGTTGTCACATAATGAACCAGGTATGTATGCAAGTACAGTGATACAGGACAACAGGTACTAACAAGAGAAAAGCAGCGGGCAGCATATTTGCGATATCTTGTCGTTCTTTTCAAACTGGAATTCTTCTTCGCGCAGATTTCCTGCAAAAAAGATCCGTAAGGCACATGCGGAAAAGTAGAAGTTCAAATTGTCATGTGATTTCATAGACAGTACCTCATCCTGGGAATGAGACCAGTGCATAACAAGGTTTTTCCATTCAATGTCTTCTAAATTTATCATAGGAGACTTCACCAGAAATTCATTTATAGACTTGCCATCAAAGTGTGATTTCCTCAGGTAACACCGATACTGCTGCAATGCTTCCTTGAAAAGCACAGGCAAGCTTTGCTCCTCATGACTATCCAGATTGACCCTCGCCTAGTTACAACAATGTAATGTAAATCATTGATGTGTTCAATCAGCAGAAAAAAGGAAAATAATAACCATGAATAATAGCACTAACACGTAAGTTGGACAAGAAGATGTGAAAATGGTGTTTGTCTTCACTATAATCTTCCCATGATGGGAATATATGCATGTAGGCCCTAACAACATTGAAAGCAATGTCTTTTAAACTGGGAATAAATGGAATGGGGTTCCAATCTGCAGGAATTGGCTGTCTCTGCAGTTGGGATAGGTCTTCGGTCGGTGGACTTGCTGTACTTTTTGCTGGAGTGGGATTTTTCTGTGGTACGGCTGGTGCTATGGCAAATGAAATCGCTATACCTTTTGCTGGAGTGCAGGTCCTGTGTGGTGGGGCTAGTCGTGGGGCCAGTGAAGTATGGGTACAGTCTGCTGGAGTCGGTCCTACGTTTTATGTCACTGGTTGTACAGCCAATATAAGTGGAGTGCTATCTGATTTCTCCGGCACCACCACATTTTTCAAGGACTTTGCTGGTGCTCCTTCAGGTTAGGCAATCACCCTCTTCCTTTTTGATGTCTGATGCACAAGAATAGCATTTGAGTGGAAAAACATGGTATGATGACAGATGGAATATGTATTGATAATGGATGGGCATGGCATCTCGAGTTATATGATGAGTAAACTAAGCAGATGGCAGTGCAACAAAGTAGAAGAAATGTAGGACAACATATGCAAGATATGCGCAATCAATAAAACCTTGCCAAATTAGAACAGGCACCTTGATGGGTGAATAGGACAGGCCATCTTCCTTTGACTCCTCGAGGTTAGAATAGTCATTAGGATGATATTCTGAACAAGAATCAACAGGTGGGGAGCGTATGAGTTTCATTGCATCCAGAATGGCACTCAATGCCTTGGTGCCAATTTTGTAAGTCATTGCAGTGTTCCATAATATTCTTCTGATGCGCGGATTCTGATATTCACTATAATTGCGTATAATATCTGAGAACCATGAAAACATAAATAGTTGTGAGATTATCTTTGTAATGCAGATGATATTCTAATATAGGGGCTCCCCTGTAAACACTTGTGTGCTATCACTGGATTCTAATGAGAGAGCTCATGTGTGTTGTAATATGGTGCGTGCATTTATATAATCTGGCACAAGTACACAAAAAATAGGCTCTAGAAGTAAGGATAGTTGGCAGATGATAGGTTCATAATATACTGTATAGAGAGTTTATTGCCAAACCATGATAACAGGAGCACACAACAACTAGGCAGATCATAGTGTACATAACAGGGTACACCATAACCACGATATATAAATTGGGAAAGTGGAACTGGCTTGAAAATACGGTGTTGTATGGACGCTAGTAATTGAAAGTCTATCGATCGCGTACAGGCCAGCTCTATCAGCTGTTGACTGCAGATGTCCCTGCGCCCCTTCCTGACGAGGAACATAATGTACGTACTAAATACAGAATAAACAAAGAGGAACATGTTAAAGAACAGAAGAGGAAGCATATTCTTGAGATTCTGCTTCATTGCATACAATGTTGGTTGCCCACTCATGATGAATCACAGTGCCCAAAGAAATGCAATTCCATGTTGTCTCTTTATATGTGGCAATTTTGAACAAGAGTCATTAGGATCATATTCTGAACAAGAGTCAATAGGTGGGGAGCGTATGAGTTTCATTGCATCCAGAATGGCACTCAATGCCTTGGTGCCAATTTTGTAAGTCATTGTTGTGTTTAGCTTCAAGAGTGGACCGCTGCTAGTGCGACACAAAGCAGTTACACAGATCATAGTGTAGATATAACGGGAAAACCTTAAGCATCAGAGTAAAATCAGCAAAGTGGAACTTGCTGGAATATATGTGCTAGTATTGCCGGTACGGCTAGAAAGGCTTCGGATACTAGCTCTCTTCAAGTGAAGGTGCAGTACTGCTAATATCAGTGTAACTCTCAAAGGTGACACAGCTACCCGCATTTCCTTGCTATTCTTATAGGATTCAAGTGGGCAGGCCACTACAAATCCTATTCCTATGTTTACAAAATCCAACGAATCAAAGAGGCTCAAAGTGTCCATCACAATCGACCGTATAGACCTCAACACTGCAAATGTCCCTGCTCATCTTCAGTACAAGGAACATACTGTACTACTATCATACTCCCTCCGTTCCAAAATATAAGTCTTGGTAGAGATTTCCACTATGGATCACATACAGATATATCCAGATACATTTTAGAGTGTAGATTCACTTATTTTGCTCCATATGTAGTCCATGGTGGAATCTATACAAAGACTTGTATTTAGGAACGGAGAGAGTACATATTAAAGAAGAACGGAAGAGGAACATGGTAAAGAAGAGCAAGCAGATTTTGGATAATAAAATGTTGGTTGCGTAGTGCCCACACATGATAAACCAGAGCGCAATAAGAATGCAACTCCCAGCTGTCTCTCGGCCATTTCAGGCGGTTGGATGAAAATCCTACGTGTCCTAATCCTTCTTCTTCCTCGTCTCTGATTCTTCCCGTACAGAACACCGCATGGTCCGCCGGCCGGACCACCGGCCCCCACCGCCTGTGTTCCTCCGCCACCCCCACCCCCACCCCCGCCCCAACCCCCACCCGCGTTGAGTTTTCTTTGTTCGGCGAGGCCCCACAACCACCCGAGCCCCTTCGTTCGCACCGGCAAACTCCGGCGAGCTCTGAAAAATCGACTGGCCCAATTTTGAAATTTAGTCTACTGTGATTTAACTAGCATGGAATATAAAAGGGGAAAACCATAAGCATTGGGAGTATAGTGTTGAGCGTGCCATGGCGGATCTGAAGGTGCAAACCGGACAAAGGCAACTTCGCAACCAAGACAAGAAATCAGAGTAAAGCAGTGGAATCTATTTTCTTGCTGCGGTAAATAAGTTGAGCAGATACGAAAGAGGACCGCCTCTGGTGCGGCGTAGTGTATGCATCTGTTGAGAATTTGACGGTGATGCGGTAGTGATGGCTGTCGGTGGCGTGGAAGCAGATCTAGGAGGGTAGATGGTGCCGGCAGGGCGCAGTGGACGAGACGGTCGTAGGAGCGGCGCCGGCAAGGTGGACGACAACGGGGATGAAGCGAGAGGACGGGTTGCAAGGATCCCAGTCCGAAGCCGTGGATGAGAGAGGTCGATCTCTTGTAATGGACGACGGTGTCGGGGTATCAGCTCCGGCATGGTGGAGGAGGACGACGGCGGACGGAGGAGGGTGGGGTGGAGAGGGTGTTTTGGCGCCCACGAAGTACGAATGGGGAAAAGGGAGGTAGAGAGGAAGGGGGAACCATGTATTCAGGGCGCACTTGTCTCAAATGCGAGGAAATTTATAAACTTAGCCCCCATTTCAAATTTCTACTACATCACAGCAATATTAGTCGGTTGGGGATAGGTTGGTTATCTCGCATACACCGAATATTTGTCGACGAGAGTTTGTTTTTGGTGCCCACCATGTATGAATATGAATCAGGGAGGGAGTCGATTTCGGTCGAGGACACACTGTGTTTTGGTGCCCACCGTGTATGAATCCGGGTGAGAGGCGGTTACGTCATGTTTGGGTGAAATTACAAACCTACCCCTATCAAAACCTATAGAAATCCAGCAGATAGGCTTTGGGTGGCAGGGATAGGCAGTAGTAATTTCCATCTCGCAGATTTTGGTTTCGGGCGGTTACTGCGACTTTCCCCACTTCGTTCAAATTTTGCAGAGTGCATGTGTACTGTGCCAACTCAATTAGAATCCCGTTTGTATTCTATTTTTTCGGGCGGCATCCATTTTCAAGTTGAATTAAATTCTATATACATCATTTTTTATATATACTTTCAAAAGCACAACACCATTTGTACATAAATATGGTTTACAAATGGCATGATCTCAGATTCATAAGGTTGTATCCATCAATTTGGATTTCAAATATTTGAAACCACTTTATGTTGAAATCCAATGTATGCATTCCTCGCTAACTGTCTCCAATTAATGTGTTTCATGCGGGTTTTTTTTACTTATCAAACATGTATAATGTGTTTCACACACGCAACATATAGTGTAATCCCGTTTAGACATTAATTGCATATAAACCATGCATTGTTTGTAATTAATGAATGTATGGATCACCAATATTGATAAACTATATAACATTACACGTGTGCCCAAATTCAAATGAATATGCATGTTTGATACACCAATTTGCGTTATGATATTATCAATGTCGTGATCCCCAGTTTAAATATTTGAATCCCCTTTAATCCAGATATTCGTCTCATATAGCTATACTCATGCTTATATAGGACTATCTCTGTGGACCTATACGCGTTCATCGTCTCTCAGGTATCTCTCGTGCTACCTGTATGTCGACAATGATCTTTTATCTTCGTAACACACTAATGGTACTCTCTCCCTCGACCTTCATCACTCTATCTCTCTCTAAGTATATATTGCTCCTTGCTATGTGTCTCTAACTATGATTCTCCATGTGGAATCTCTTTCTCTCACACAAACACAAAACTTTGTCTCCCGGGGTCTCATTTCTCTCTACTATTCCCATGTGTGCCACTCGCACACCCCTCATACAGAGATGTTTTTCGCTCCTTAGATATGAGAACCTACGGCTCTTCCTCTTAAATATCTCTTTCTCACACACAAACACAAACTCTGTGTCCCAGGGTCTCATATTTCTCCGTTGTTCTCTTGTATGTCGCTCACACACACACACTCTCCCTAGAGATATCTTGCGTTCCCTCATATGTATCTCTAGCTATCACTCTTGTTGTGAAATATATTTCTCTCTCGCAGACACAAAACTCCATCTCTCGGGATCTCATTTCTCTCTGATGTCTGTTTATATGTGACTCACATGCACCCTCTCTCTATCTCTCTCACACCCACACACATAACTCAGCCTTCTGATCCACTCGACTCCTATCTCTAACGCACACTAGCTAGCATCTTTATCTTTCTATTTATCTGTTTCTCCATCAACCTTCTTTCTCGCCCTCACTCTTGATTCCAATCACGCACACTACATATGTTTCTCTCTACATGCAGTCAAGTGCCCTCTCACACACATATATAACTTCACCCTCTGAACCACCCGGCGGTCATATCCAACACCCAAACTAGGGGATGTCCCTCTAGCTAGCATCTCCATCTCTGTATCTATATGTAGTTTCTCCATCAACATTTCTTTCTCGCACGGAGTCTTGCTTCCTATCACCCACACTATATATGTCTCTCCATACGTATGCATTTATCGGTTGATCTCTTTTGCACAATTGTTGTGCCTCACTCCCTCTGTTCGCCATAGATGCATGCTCCAGCTCACGCCACTATCTCTTAAAGACAAAAACACATGCTCAATTGTCGGGCCTTCTTTCCTGCATTCTCACATGCATGCATATTGTCATACCGATCCGTCTCTCCCCTATCGTTGATCTTATGACTTATGTCTTCTTTCTTTTATCTCGATCATGCGCGCACACACACACATCCCACGTATACATGTATACCTCTCACACATGCCGTTCAAGGTCTCTATGTCTCCATACGTAGTTAATTACCCTCAATCCTAACACCACATCGAATCGTTCTCCTCTTGTGTGCACATAACTTCCGCCTGGATGGGTAAAACACACACTCACACTTAACAATCTCCTTCT
>NC_041383.1:620047943-620072967 GCF_002162155.2 Triticum dicoccoides
CTCACACACACACACAAACACACACACATGCATGCACGCATGCACGCACACCCCCCCCCACACACACACACACACAGGCACACACACACTAAGTCTCCATCTCTCTCTCTATCACACACACACACACTAAGACTCCATCTTTCTCTCTCTTACACACACACACCCCACACACACACTAAGACTCGATCTCTGACACACATGCTCTAGGCGGAGCATTCATTCCTACCACGCTTCATCCAACCTTACCTGTATGATAAAAAATCACCTTAATTTACTTGCATAACATGGAAAAATTCCACTTTACTTTAGTAGTCAGCAAACTTATCATTTGTACCCTTATAAAAAAACGAGTTGGCGATGATGGTGTGCCTGCCTTCTTGTAATACAGACCATATGATCTATATCTGACGGATAGAAAGCAAACTATGATAATTTTACAAAAGATACCCACACCTCTCTCCACATCCTTATCTCCCACAACCTCATTGCTCAGCAATTAAAAAAGGAAGTCTCTTGAACAATCTAGCATGGTGGCCGCTGTCGCCTGCCGGCACTGTCCATCCCCATGCCTCCGTCCATTCCGACCACCAGTCACCACCACGCTCCACTCCTCCTTGACTTATCTCTCATCTTTCATTTTTTCGATGACATTCTCGAGATACCAGTTTTTCGATAAAATTCTCGAGATATCATTAGTTTTTACACATGGGATTACTCCTGCATGGGTCAATCACAATAGGTGTTTTGTAAAAAAATGCATATTGATGTTCCGTGCAATGCACGAGAATCTTGCTTGTAATTATATAACGCAAATCACGAGCAGGAAGTGACATTTTTTTGACACAACCATGTTAACATGGCCACGTAAATCACTAGCTAAAGTAAATACCATTATACTTATATCCCGATGCAAAAGGTTGAGTACATGTCCGAAGAGTAGAGTCACACACATGCACTCTGTCTCTCAGAATCTCTCTCTCTCTCTCTCACACACACACACACACACACCAGTTACGTGACGCCCACTTAAGCAGACACGTATGTTACAATTTGTGCACCCGCGGGTACACGTGATGCTGCACATTTATTTAAGCCGGAAGGCAAACCCAAACAGTAGTTGCATTCATTCCCCTCCCGCCGCCTCTTCTCTAGTTGCCGTCGCCCAGTAGCCATGGCCCGACCGAAGGTAACAACATACGCCATACTCCCGCCTAAGCGGCGCTTTAATATGGAAATTTTAGTGGTCATGCATGCATCTTTTTGTGCTAGCACTCCTATATAAGGGTTGGCCATTCGCTTCCGCGAACGTGCGCGGGCGGTGGAAGAGGAAGGAGAAGGAAAGTGGGTTGTGGAGTAATGTTTTTTACCACAATTTCTTAGGAAACTGAGTGCAATAATTGAGTAGTTTTGCAAACTACCAGTACTACACCTGAAACGGTTCAAAACCTATACTCCCTTGCCAGCGTGCGCTTCTCGCGTGAAACGGACAGCGTCGCCCTGGAGTGTTAGTGCCGCGTTAATGCCCGGCCAGAGCGGAGGTGACCTCTCACTAGCGCCGGCTTTGAAGTGGTGTGACGGCCGAGAGAGCGCTGCTTCCTGGTGCATGCGACTGCTCCGCGTCGAGACTGGCCATAGGCCCTGTTTGGATCCATGGGTTAGAGTTAGTTTGAGCTAGTTGGGGCTCAAATAGCCCTAAAGTATTGAAGCATGAGGGTTTAAATTGGAGCAAGTTGCACCGAACCCACCAAAAAAACTATCCCACCCAAGAGGTGCTAACTGGAGATAGTTCTCATTGGGACCACTGAAAAATCACTTTTCTCTCCATCAAGCGCATTTATTGTTAATATAACCCTGTCACCCAAACACCTCTTTGGCTACAGTTAGTTCAGGGTTTGTCATGATTTAGTCTAACCTCTAGCTAAGTTAGAGTATCAAACAGGAGTAGTATAGGACATGCAAGTTGCTCAAAGCATACAGTCAAATTCGTACGTGAAAGGATTTTTTTCTTTTTGAAAATGGAACGTGAAAGGAATTTTTTTTAGAATGCTCTTGGCATGTCGCTAACATGTGATGAGTTAACTGACCTCAATAGATGGCAAAAACGCCAGCCCGCCGCACTTTGATAGAGATGAGGAGGGAGAAGCGATACAGGCTACTGGATTACTAGAGATAGGTGTTGCACGGAAGCCAAGAAATATGGTGATAGCGTGGGTTAGCCATGTACTAGTATGATGTAACTACACTAGCATGCCGTGTTTCGTACTCTTCCAGTCCACTGTGGAGATGATTGGTTGATTTTATATCGCTGAATAATATTAAATATTATGAGTGCAAACGCTCCACCATGAGGTTCCTTGCTCCTTCTCGGTCGTCGGGAATCTATGTTCTTCCACTCTATTTTTTTACGTGAGCTTTGTTCATCCTTTTGCCAACACGCGAGACATCTAGCATCAAGGTGCACGTGTTATGCAAGGATCATTCCATCTATATGAAGAACACGTGGGACTGGAACTACAAGACGGACATGTAGCCTGGAGTGGACGTACGAACCTGAGTAATGTAGCGCAGTAAGTGAAGTAGAAAGGCACAAATGGTATGAACATGCGTGGCATATAGGGTGTGTTTGGTTGCGTTCTCGTCTAGCATAGTTGTTCCCTCTTCATGCATGCTCAACTCAACACCCCTCCTCATGCATGCTCTCTTCATGCATGCTTCTAGTGTATTTGTGCTAAACTAGTGTGGACTCATGCACCCTCCATACACTCTACCAAACACCCAAAAGTAGGTCGAGAAGGGAACTCTTGGGCGGCATTTGTCTCTTACTACGTACTACCACTAAATGTTGTACGTGCAATGCACGGTGATGTTATGGAGTACGTGCCTAAGTACTCTACTACTACTATATTAGTTGGAGGCACATATTAACTTTTATATTTCTTTACTTGTATGCCCCGAGACCTTCCAACTAGATGTGTCTTGTCTCCAGGTCGCACTTTGTATTGTTCGTACCACTAAGTACTACTACGTGTGGTCTCCGACCCAGAAGTGGAAGAAGTGGAGGCGCTCTACCACGTTGTTTTTTTACGCTGGGCTCTACCACGCTGTTCATGTCCCACTCCTTTCGCTGACGTGTGGGACATCCAGCACGTGCCGTGTTTGGCACTCTTCGTTGTAAGAGTTGAAACACTAGCATTCATCAGAAATAAAAAATAATTATAAATCAGAAGTGATACTATTTTTTTGAGAACCAATCAGCAGTGATACTATACCACGCGGTTTCCTTGCTCCCCGATATCGGAAAGAATACTTTTGTTCGCCAACATGTGGGACGTCGACCATCCTGGTCCACTTGCCATGCATGCAGAACCCCAAGGGAGTCACCCCGGTCGTCGCGCTGCAGTAACAATGACTAATGAGCCGTCAAATCACAGGCCCACTTCCCACTTTGAAGTTGCTCGGACGAAGAAACCATCATGACTTCGTTGAATTCCGCTTCTTGAAGAAAACTACTGTAATAGCAGTATTGCTAGCTACTATAGTAGTTACTCCAACAGAGGCCTCCTTTCGTTCATAGGATAGGAATTTTATAGGAATATGAAAATCATAGGAAGTGAGATGACATGCATCTCAATTTCTATAGAGAAAGAGATGCCATTTGATGCATAGGATAGGAATTTTTTCCATTTAGTCTAGACTAATGTACTGGTAATTTGCTCTAAAAACTACAGTAGTAACTAGTAGTACTGGTACATGCTCGTACTCATACACAGACACACACACTAACTACTAGTGCTACTACTTCTCACATGTTGGCCAGACGTCGTCGTTCTCCTTCCCGGCTTTGTCGGCGACACCCCATCGTGCTTGGATCTCTGCTGACCTCTCCGCAGTAGCGCGTGCGTCCTTTTCTTTCTTGCGGCAGTGGGCCTCTCTTTTCGTGAGTGCTTTCTGGCTTTTCCGCTCCCTCTATGCGGCTTTGGCCACCTCTTGCTCTACTGCCCATTCGGCCTTGGCATCTTCAAATTCCTCCCACATAGTTGTGAGGTCGCGAGCGGCAATGAACTCGGCACAGCGGGATGCCATCGCTTCCCTACCATTTTGTGTGCGGTCGTGGGTGGGGAGGAACTCGGCGCCGCGGGATGCCATCGCTGCCTTACTGGTTAGTGTGCGGCACGGTGGCATGAATGACGCTTGGTGAGAGCTCTGGGGTGGAGTGGCCGGACAACCATATAGTGCATTGGTTTGTCAAGAGCTCAAGGACAAAAGACGAAGGAATTTTGGATTCCCCTTCAATCCTAGTCATTTATTACCGAGTAAAATGCATTGGCGGTCATCGAACTTGTCTTGATAGCTCACTTTGATCATTGTATACGAGATATAGTGATTATACGGTCACTGGCTCAGCGTATAGCTCCGTATTTGTCTGGTTGACCAGTCAAATAGTCCGCATGTGCCACATCAGCTCGTGTTCTTTATCTATCTACGCGGGCCTACCTATCAATGGAGAAAGAAATACTGTAAAAACCAAAATTATGTGTATGTGGGGAATCAAACCACGGACTCATCGCTGCAACGCACCCTCGTCAGCCAAATGAAAATGAAATACTTCGCGTCAGTCACTCACGCTCATGCTGTCAAAGCATGCTAATGCATGCACGTTGCCCTGTAAATCAAAGTCCTGCTCATGGAGCAATGCAAATGGCGAGCCCATCACTTGCGCGCCCCGGCGGTGCCTGACATTACTGTTTAGACGTTTGATGGAGGCCTACATGAACGCTGAGCATGTATTCACCTAGCTCAACACCAACGATCATACTTGGAGCGCCTTGCTCATGTATATCATCCATCACAACGACAATCTATAAAACAGCCTAGCTAGAGAGGGTACTATGGTAGTATGGTACGAAGTATGTACTATCGTGAGCGACCGATCTTAGTGCCACTGCACACCGAAACCTCTTCCATCGCTAGCGTGCGCTTCCTTCCTGAAACGGTCACCATCTCTCCAGAACGTCAATGCTGCATTCACCGGACTTAACTGCAGGTGCAATTGGTGTGTCACTGACATGCGGGCCAGATGCCCGTTGGGCCCACATGTTAGTAACCCAAAGCATCTGCAATTAAGTCACTGAAGCAGCGTCCGCATTCACGCCCGACGAACCTACTCCGGCACCAGTTGTCCATCCGTCTGTTGTGGCTCATTGCCATTCGCTCGCTATATTAACTTGAGCCCGAGCTCCCAACCATAGCCAAAGACCCACAATTATTCTCCTCCGGTCCCTTCCTTCTGTTGGCACCACTCCAACCATGGCCTCCTGGCGCTCCGAAGCTCTCTTGGACGTACTGTCGCAGGAGTAGACGAGGGACATCGGCGGCTCCGCTCCGGGCACGCACCAAAGCTCTCTTTGACGTACTGTCATAGGAGCAAATGAAGGAGATCACCGGCACCCCCCCCCCCTGACCGCCCTCCACCGCCACGACCACGAAGCTGGCGCATGTGCATGGGCGCAGCCTGCAGCAAGGAAGAGTAGTACACGGTAGTTCACCGCCGCTCTGGTCCCAGGAAGGCCACCACTACTCCACTCAGTCGACGCCAAGCTTGGTGGGGTAAAAATCTGCGGCCGATTAGCCGCTTGACGGTGATGTGGAGGCAGAAATCTTCAGAATGTTCTGCTCCGGAGGAGGAGGTTATCGAGGTGGATGAGGAGGAGGCAAAGACAATGGCCGGCTTTCTCGGGTTCATGGCCGGACATGGTGGTCGGGCGCCGGCGATCGTTTAGGTTAGGTTTATAGTAGGTTTTAGTACGGTTTGTGTGAAATATGTAATGAATTTCGTCCAGTTTGTAGGAAAAGTTTTCAAAATGTAATGAATTTCATCTGGTTAATTTGAAATTTGCTTTCTTTGCACGAATTTCATCCTGTTAGTTCATATAGTTGTCGAAAGGTATGCAGGCAGTATCGGATGGCATCCATCAGTGTCCTCAGACAGATGTCGGTGTAAATTTGTGGGCCAGCGCTAGAGATGCCCTAACTATCATGCTATAATCACTAACAGTCCTCCATTATTTGGCAGGGAATAGTTATCCCTCGATCAAAATCAGATCTGCGGTGTTTCGCACTCCTCCCGCATAAGAGTGTAAACTCTTGCTTACATAAAAATGTAGCAAGTGGACGGCACTGTGGCACGTCATATCACTCAAACTAGCCCACCTAACGAGCGGGAAAGCACCGCCCTAGTCATTTTGTTCTGGATTTCTATCGATCGATCACGCGAAAATGTTACGCTTCGCAAGTTCTAAAGGAAAAGGCGACACACTTATGACTCGTACGTGTCGCACCCCCGACAGTCTGGCTCGCACGCCGCTCACCAGAGGGGACACGCGTTGTCTTGCAATTTCACTGACATGTGGGACTGTAATTGAATAAACCGTCGATAGTCGAAATCTAATCGCTCGGCGGGTGTCGGCTGAGAAGAGAGAAATGGGGGAGGGAGAAGAGATCGCCCGCCCGCCGCGCACAGACTCCAAGAAATATATGGTGATAATGTGAGGTGGGCCATGCTGGAGTGCGGACTGCTTCAGGAGCCTGCTCTGACCTCCCTGGCCCCTTAAGACGCCAGCTGCCCACCGCATGCATGCATAGCGACTACTAAAAAACTGGGCTATAAGGCCTTGTACAATGGGAGATGCTTAGGGAAGATGCTTAGAGAAATAAACCAGGATTTTGTTAAGCACCGGGGCTTACCTGTAGAAATAGGCACCGGTGCTTAAGAGAAGCCTGGTTTATTTTTCTAAGTATCTCCCTAAGCATCTCCCATTGTACAAGGCCTAAGCCCGCTTATGTGGAGGAGAGAGAGGCATTGACAAGAGCCCGTCTCTACACGTGCTCCTAGGTATAAAAAATAAAGGCATAAAAAACAATTGTGTCTAAAAAAAGAAAGGTAAAAAACATTTGAGAGGAAATATATAGAGATAAAGTCAGAAAAAGTTGTAACCTTATAGCCAACCTTATTGTCAATAGTATGGTAGCATTACATGAGGAAGGAGGGAGTGGTGCACATGCCAAGTTCACTAGGCTGTCGTGTTTCACACTCCTCCGTCGTAATAGTGAAGACAATAGCTTTCATCAAAAATAAACAATGAAAACTTGTTGCTCGTCCTCTATATCGGAAAGAATACTTTCATTCGCTGACATGTCGGACGTCGACCATCCTGGTCCACCTGCCATGCACAAAATTATCCTGGTCTACCCCGGTCATATCGCAGGCCCAACCTTTCCCATTGTAAGTTGTTCGGATGAAGGAACCATCATGACTTCATTGAATTCCGCTTCTTCAAGAAAACTTACTGTACCCGCAATACTGCTACCACACGCGAAGACTGGACGGCACTGTACCACGTCATATCACTGAAACCCACTAGGCGAAACTAGCCCACCTAGGTCATCTATTTTGGAACGGAGGGAGTACATCTCTGCACTGCTATGATTTTGTGTTGTACGTCTCTGTACTTTTTCTATGATTTTCCTACCCTATGAACCAAATGAGGCCTGAATGTATCTGTGTCGACTATTGTCTGATCAATCGCTAAGCCTACAATTTTAGGAGCTAGGGCTATTGGTCGATCGACGACAGATAAGTATAAGTGTACCACGAGCTCATCATCCCCAACGTTTCTCTTCGGTGAGTGTTTTGCAAGTACTATAGCTCGCACAGTAGCTAGCCTACTAACGCCAAGAATCATCAAACAAGCCCTGCTGATATGATAAATAGTTCAAACTTACATCTAAGCATGCCATATATTACATCAAAAGCTGGTGAGGATACATCTATTTCCATAACTCGGAGAGGGTTCGCATGATTCACTATCAAACAAAAGTAGCAAGTACCGCCCACACAAGACAGTGCACTAGCCCGAAGATGGTTTGATAACACGCATCGTTCTGGTAATTAAACACAGGGCAATGCAAACTACCCTGAAGGATTAGCGCGACCAACTATTTCTTATCATCGATCTCTCGGGCAATGACCACAGCATAGACAGCGGCATGGGAATCGATCTCTGGGGCGATGTCCACAGGACTGACCGCAACATCGGTGTCGATCTCTATGGCGATGTCCACAGGATGGACAGCGGCATCGGAATCGATTTTCGGGGCGATGCCAACAGGACGGGCTGCGACATCGGAATCATCAAGGACGTCCACCGGCACCTGCACAACCCTAACATATTAGCAAGCACATTACAAGAACCACAACTATGGTAATAATCCATTATTTTTTACCTTGTGCAGCTCACCGGGGGATCTCATCCCTCCGGGGGCCATCTCCTCGTCCTTGATGGGGGCCATCACCTTGCCAGGGGATTACTACTTCTCAACGGCGACTATCTCCTCAAACTCGGCCTTGAGCCTCGCATAAGTGGCCATCAGAGTTTCTGGGGTAGGCATGGTGGGGCTCTTGTTGTTCTTCCAACTTTCTTTGAGGAGTTCATCCGCCAACGTCGTCAACTCTTTGGCCATTGCTTATTTCTTGGAGTTCTTTGTCTCCATGGGTTGGCCCGCCAGCATGGTCAACTCGTTGGTCGGCACTCGCTTCCTGGAGATCGCTGTCTCCAGTGGTTTGTCCGCCGGCAAGCCTAGTGCTCCAGGATCCATCAATGAACTGACAAACAAAAAGCAATCGAAAGGAAACCACAATCGCAATGAAAACAGGAAAAGAATAGGATGTGAGAATCGGTCGGTGCTTCGCAAAAAGAAGATTCTTGGAATGAAAATATAGTAGCATAACTGATTCGCCCACCTTTCCTTCGTCGATACAGAAGAAAAATGGCAGAAGTGAGTAGCCTGGAGTGAGGTTTTCTTCAAGGAAGGGAATAAAGGGCTTGAATGAGCATTCCAGTGAAATGATGGTTGCTTCGTCCAGTCCAACTTGGAGGCCACCTTACCACTACTGGTAAAGGTATGGGTTTTGTGATATGACGGGTCATGAGGGACACACCGGGGTGACAGGTAAGTCTCGACTATAGCGCCTCACTGTGATTTGGTGGATGGCATGTGGGCCCGGATGCTTTGAAATGTCCCGCGTGTAGATAGAGCGGCTAGTCATATAGGAGTGCTCAATATTGTGCATCGCGGCCAAGGCGGAGAGGAAAACAAGAGAACTACGTAATTAATGCATGAGTTTAATTAGGGTAGTTTTGTAAAGTACGAGATACATTCCTCCAATCGCAAAATGCCTTGGTTCATGAGATTTGAGATTTGAGCCCTATAAACCGGAAGGGAGGGAGTACTGCACGCGGTGTAGTCTAGTCACTTGTTAAAATCTCTAGAAAGGCAAATACTCCTTTCCGGTTTACAGGCTATACTACTCCCTCCATCTAGGTGTGTAAGTCATCTTACAAAAACCAAATAGTCCCAAAACACTTAGGCGCGGTGCATTAACTTCTACCTTGTTTCTTGTTTCTTGACATATCAACCAATAAGAGATGAGAGGTGTGCATGCTTTCAATGACTTGCAGTGGCTAGTTCATTGCATGCAATGCTATTAATTAGCAAATAAACATTGGTGACCCCAGGAGGAAACGGTGCTAAGCGCGTGGACCTATGCAGAATGAGTATCAACCAATGGATGATGGAGTTTATTTGTTAAACAATTCAATGAGGGAAGCTTAGCTACAAATTCAACGACTTACTCACCTAGACGGAGGGAGTAGCAAGTACTAGTACTACAATAGTGGGCTCAAATAGCAATTTTGTCTCATGCAAGAGCCTGGCTACTATATGCGTGCTCCAAGGCACCGCACCACGCGAGCGTTCGCAACTGCCATGATCGGGTTGAGCTTGGCTCTTCACCTCTTCGAGAAGACGAACAATGATGTTACTCCTACTTCTACAGTATTGAATCCACTGCTGCATGTCCGTCCACCTCGTGCGGAATGGATAGCGTGTAGCGAAAGCTTCTACTTACTGCTCCTGCCTTTGCGTCTATGACAGGTGGGCCCTACAGGTGGTTGGCCCTCCTGTCATGCAGCCAAAGGCAAGTGTAGTTAAGGCACCGGAGCTCGGTCCGCGAGGGAGAGGGCGTTGTAGTAATCAAATTTCTCGGTCTTGTACGAGTTGACGCGACACATAAAAGCTCTGCACTCGATATAAGTCTTTTTACACATTTCAAATCGACTACAACACACGGATGTATGTAGACATATTCTGCTTCGTATGTAGTCACTTGTTGCAATCTCTAAAAAGACTTATATTTGGAAACGGAGGGAGTACAACGCATGCATGCATGCCGTGACTTTCCTTTTGATACTTTCATGTGTTGATTTCATGCACCTTGCCAAATTTTGACTATAACTTTAACTAACCAAATTTTCATGCATGTCACAAAAACTACGGGGCTGTTTGGATTGTGACTATGTTTGTCTTATGTTGCCACATTTATTTTCCCACACTTGCCACACTTGCCTAACTTGAGTTTCTCAAATTGTTAGACACACTTTGGCTTGCCTAAGGGAATCTTGCCACAATTTTTATGTCTATGACATGTGGGGTTCACTGCTAATAAAAAAATTCTTGTCTTAGGTGTGGCTAATAAAAAAGACTTATATTTAGGAATGGAGGGAGTAGAAAATATAAATAATAATGCATGTTGGGGCAACCCACATTTCCGCTAATTTTAGCCGTGGGCTTGTTCACAATTTTTACGAGGGGGTGGTTGTTCATTTAATGGAGGGACTTGTAGTACCAGACTTGAACGATACAAAGTGCAACCTGGCACACCGTAACACCACTTCGAACAAGCGGGTAGCTATCTCAAAAAACAATCAACAACTAAAAAAACCGCGACCTGGCATGTAGTAGTACACAATTTTAAACGATTGTTTTGATGGAGTGAAAAAGGAAAACTACCCCACTACGTATATATAGGCCAGAGCCCCGGTTGGATGACCACTCTCATCCTCTCCAGATCTAAACAAGATAGGGGTAGTAACACTGTCTTTCTCCCTTCAAAAAACACTGTCTTTCTATCCTCACCACTGGTTACAGATCCGGACGTATCCCCCTCCGCCAGTGAAGGGGAGGAGGGGCAGCGTTAGGCCGTTGTCGACAGCGAGGGAGGAGACCCACTGCTGGCCGCACCATTATCTCTGGCCGAGCGCCGGCGTGGGAGGTCCTCCGATCCCTTCATCGTTGCCTGTGGGCGGATCTGGCCTCCCGTCGCCCACCTATCCACATCCCGACGACCTTTAGGTATATCTTCGTTCGAAACCGCCTTAGCTCTACTTCCCCAGCTTGCTACGCCACTGCATGTGCATCATTTTCTACCTCTCAGCCCCTCTCGATCGGATGGTCCAACGTCACCTACTTTTTCTTCTACTGTTAGAGGTAAAGCTACTACATGGAGTCGAATCTTCTACTCCCTCCGTCCGAAAATACTTGTCATTGAAATGGATGTATCTAGATGTATTTTAGTTCTAGACACATCCATTTTGATGACAATTAATTCCGGACGGAGGGAGTACTTGGTTCAAACAAGAAATAAAGTGGGGCTGGGGGAATTTAGTATGTACATCGGACTTGGTACAAACAGGAAGGAAAGGGGGTGAAAGTAGTACAGACTAGTCATCCAACCGGTCTCTTGGTCGAAAAGGGAAATATAGGGGTAATGTTGTACACAGTGGTATGACTAGGACTAGATTTGCTATCCACACATAGGAGTAGGTGGCTAGAGTGAACAAAAATGGGACCAACCCAGATATGTTTCTTGGATGTTTGTTTCTCGGGGCAACAAACTATGAATCACCACTTTATGCCCCTGTTTACGTACATGGTGCTAGACTGCTGGTGCACCCATTGTCCCATGCCCTGGTAAAAATTAAGCCATGCCACTGTTATAAGCCATGACAAGTTTAGCCAAATGTTTTTGCATGTAATTGTTTGAGACTCTGACTGTTTCCTCTATATCTTTTTATGCAAACAGGGATATCCAATTCACCTGGTTGCTGTTGTGACCTTTTGGTGCACTACACAAAACTCTTCTTAAAAGAAGTGACTTTTGTGATGTTTAACTGGAATGTCAAAATGGAACAGTTGGTTCATTTCGGTGGAACTGCACAAAGGGAGATATGTGCTCCAATCCTCATCATCCATATTGGCGCCATAACCTTCCTTTAGATAAGAATGATATTTAATGCATGTGATCATCTCTATTTTCTGACTTGCATGAGAAAATAATGCTATTTTTACTAGTACACTTGTACTCCCTCACTGAAAAAAACCAATTCTGAATTAGAAGGCCAATCATGTACTTGATTTCACCAACTGGTGAGGAGAAAGAGAAACAGAGCATGAAGAGGAAGAAGAAGAAGAATAAACAGTGCCAAGGCGATCTTACTGAAGCCAGAGGCCTCAGTTGAGGCCATTCAAGGGCTCCGGCAATGACTACCTTACATGTGAGATGATCCTCCAGGGAGCCCTTCCACTTCTATGTCTCACTTAATTAATTAGGAGTAATTAAGTACCACTAATTTATTGCTGCCTAATTTTCCTGTTGGAGTTAAACAAATCTTTAGTAGGACCCTATGCTGAATCATGTACGTGTGTATGTTTGTCTATGGAGGTGAATCATGTGGTGGAGCAGGGAGGGAATATTATTAGTGTCATGACATAATAGTGCTATTGTTTTGCATGTTAATGTATTGCCATTGGTTCAATGAGGCAACGTTTTGCGTATTGTCCATCATGAATTTGATGCTACTGTTTGAGTAATATGCTAATGTCTTCCTATCCTTTCTCACTAAGCTAATGAAGGTTTCACCTTGCTCCTACTTGTGCAAACAGGGATCATGTTGTGCCAATCATACATTTTAGTGGAACTACACAAGACAATACAATGAACTGTATCCCAGCCAGTGCTTTAACTCTGCTGGAAGTTCTTGATAATCTTTCGATATAATCTCAGCACTGGTAAACAAGAGTGATTTCAACCATACATTTGAAGTGCACAAAAATATATACTATTGTGTGATTCCAATGAGTGCTTTATCATCTCTTATGGGACTACATGAATAAGCTTTTTTTTCTCAGGTTGGTACGGGCCTAAGGCCTACATCCATATTAGTTTGTTCTCATCTCTATTTGTATCATGCTACTGTCATGAGAAACTCCTTTATCTTTGCACGTTAAAGTTTTGCTACTTATGATAAATGGCAATGCTTTGAGTGTTGAGCTAATTGGCACTGATTAAATAAAATAATACCTCTCTTTAAGCAAGACTACTATGTTGCTAACTTTATCCATTAAGATAATGAGGGTGCTTCTATTTGTTAGTGTATGTTTCATCAACTAGTCCCACTATTACAGTAATCTCACTATCTCAATATATGTGCCAACAGGGATGCTTGATTTTGGTGGAACTGCACAAAAACTTTAGGTGCTTCATTGCCTCGACAGCTTCCGTACTTTCTTGTTAGTCGCTAATCTTGGCTTGCTTTCTTCCTTCGCGGTCAATCGCTTCGCTTATCTCGGCTTCCAGTCAAAGGAAATAGTAATTGATATGCTACCTCACACAGGTTGGTACTGGTCTTTATCCTGATTATTGTGCTTGTCATGTATTGGTAATTTGGTATTGTGCTACTGTTTGCCGATTTTATAAAGGAGTAACTTGGAGCCTGAACTCGCAGGCAAATCATTGCATTGGGTGATTTCAGTAGAACTGCACAAAATAATCAGATGGACAGATACTTATGTTGCTGCCATGTACTCCAAAGTTCACTCAGACAAGCATCGATGTTGACAAGAAGTGCCTATATTCATTCAAGTATCAACCGGCATCAACCAGTTGTCAAACTCCCAAGTATTAGGAGAGTGAACGCCAAAAATATTGCTTGGCGCATAGCCCAGAAGAACGCAGTCCAGTCTTTGGTCCCAACTTGTGCCTTTTGGTTATCGGCAGATATGGTAGCGAACTGTATGGCATGGAGTCTAAATATTCCAGACAAGTTGGTTGACGCGTATATTCATCTGGCACTTAATCAGTCTGCACGCCAGGGATGCTCCATTTCAGTTGAACTGCACAAAAAATTTGGGTGGTTCATTTTCTCAACCGCCTCCTTTCTTGTCTGCAATGTAGAATTTTGCCGAGCTATAGGACCAAGATGAGCCAGTAAACTAGTTGGATGAAAGTAGTGGCCAAGTTGCTCAAACCTCGCACGGCACGAGGCCACTATTTGAGGATAAACCTACAAGCAAAGTTCAGATTGTCTATGCTGCCTCTTATGTACTCGAAAGTTTACTCGTACAAGAACTAATTTTAGCAAGAAGTACCTCCGACTGAACACCATTTACCAGTCTGTACCCTAGGTAATTAAAGTTCGTCCATGGATCATATTGGCTGTGATCTTAATCATTTGGATGCATAAACATACTGAACATGTGTATATCTAAATCTTTTTGTGAATTATGTATGAATATTGTCGTGTGATCTATCAATCATTTGGATGCATAGATATGTTGAGCTTGTGTATATATGAATCTTTTGAGTTGTTGATAGTGAATGTTGGCTATGAATATGAACGTGTCCTATGAACCTGAGTTTGATACGAATGTTTACCTTTTCTGTTGTATTTGTGTGTGAACTTGTTAGTATGTCTACTGTGGGGTATGTGACATGTGGGTGTCAACGGCACACCTTCTTCCCAAGAAGAATTGCACCTACTTTGTTAGGGTAGAAACGGCGCATCAGCTCTTTTTAATCTTTTTATTACTCTGTCTTCCCCTCTCCCCCGCTCGACCCATGCCGTAATGTTTTCGGCCTCAAAACAATCATAGTACTACGTTGTTTTTGGGGCTCGATGAAAAATTGAGTGTTGATTTCTGTAGGTTGGCCCGCCCAGGAAATGGGCTGCTGTCCACCATGATGGACTGGGAGGCTAAAAATACAAGTTGTATGGTGCAGAGGCAAGTAAAAAAACGCTATCGAGAGCCATCCAGTGAAGAAAAAAAATCGCTCCTGATGTGCTTCTTCAGCCGTGCCGCCGGCCCCCTCTATAATCCAGTTCGCTCGGGGATCTGGTATCATTTTTTTTCAGAGGGCGAACAAGTATCAGTTAGGCCTAGGTTTTGTATTTTAATATGCGTAGCCCACGACATACGGAGACAATGGTTTCAACTTATTTTGTGAGGTCCATACCGGCCTATGGGCTTTTTCTTAAAGATCGGTAGCCCAATGTATTTTTTAATAAAACGTAGGTCTTTGTTCTATTTATCTATATATAAGAATAATAGTGTTGTGTCCAATTTATGTTTTCCCTTCTAACCACATTACATATATTTATATTATTACTATTATCGTATATTTTATAGAGACTTATATATACATTATAAAAACACCCCATGTGTTATTAACTTATAAAAGTAAATGTTTAACGGAAGTTGGCAAGGAAAACCCTGGTTGTTTTTGACTCATAAGCAAGGAAAATCCTGGTGATTGCGTACAAAAGCTTGCGAAGATTTTAAGGACCAATTTAATAATAACGCGCTCATTTTTGTTTTGAGCGATAACTCGCTAATTTGTTAATTATATATCTATAAATGTGCCTCTCCGGTTTATTCTTTGATATTAAATGCTCCTTCTAACATAACATTATATATAATGAGCCAAGCTAATTCATGTATTTCAAGGAAGTGCAATGGCTGGGATTTCTTAGAAAATACAAATGGGCCTGATTGACGTGAAATTATTTGTTCACCTAGCCCAGCAAATGGACTGTACATTCTAGAAAACATGGGTTAAATATATGCCACATTTTTGCAGGTTAACATGTGGGCCAATAGGTCAAAGCCTACGCAGGGCGTTGTCAACTTGGTCAACAAATGATTGTGACATCCACAACCATTGGATTTATATCCAACGGCCGACATGCACCTTCAATCTCTCGTCTTCTTCCTCCAGCATCGCCGAGACCGCCTGGTCCGGCCTCCAACGGTTAGCGGCTCTGCTTAGCACGCATCGCTACGAAGTGCTACCCCACCACCGGCCAGGATATCCCTCCACCCCTCGACACCTCCTGTTATTCTCCACAGACTGCAGCCCCACGCTGCAATAGAACCAGTTATAACCCTTCTCCTCCTCTCAATCTACGACTCCACTGCTGCGTCTTCCCATCTCCGAGTCGTTCCCGTCTGGGGCCTCGCCATCGTCCACCACCTCGCTGCGCTCGGTGCAGCGTGGTCAACAAACAAGAGTCATCGGAAGAGGACTATACGTGGAGAGCCTGACGGCTGGGACCCACAAGGTCCATGGTCGCACGCAAGGAAAGTTCCTCCTTATTAAGTGGAAAAAAATGTTTCCTCCACCTGACAGCTAGGACCCACCGGCTATATCTTCGCACGGAAGGAAGTGCCTCCTTGTTTTGCAAAAAAAAATTATTCATCTCGTTGACAGCTGGGACCCGTCAAATTTGTTTTTTTTTTGAATATTTACTGTGGAGCTCCACAGCCCTTTATTATAAAAAAACAAGGTGTCTTCTGTACAAGCATAGGGAAATTACAAGGTCTAAAGGATAGAAAAGAAAAAACCTACCTACCTACCTGAACTTAAGTCAAAGAGTTAATCCAAGCAGACAACTTGGCCCTAATATCTACTCTCAATCTATGAGCTAGAAGAGTAATGTCATGTACAAAGTTACATTTCCAAGCAGCAAAGGTTGCATTTTCCCCTCTGAAGGTCCTTCCATTCCTGAGGATCCATATATTCCAAGCTGCAGTGAGCATAACCTCAAAGAAGAAAGGATGCTTGTAATCTTGATCTTGCATGCTGGATACACTGCTGAATCTCCGGGCCCCTGGTCCAATCAATGGAAAGATAATTCCACACCCGGCGACTGAAGTTACAATTGAAGAACAGGTGCAACCTATCCTCATAGACAAACTCATTGCAGATAACACAAAGATTTTCATCCAAAGGGGATCTCCAATGTCTTCGAATTAACAAGTCCTTGGTGTTGAGCCTATCAAAGAACAACAACCAACCAAAGACTTTGATCTTCATAGTGCACTTGCTATCACACAACCACTTGCATGGAAAATAGTTGGCAAATGAGAATGCATGATGGTGTAAAAGCTATTAGCAGAATAGCCACCAGATTTCCGAAGCCAAATCCAAACATCTGGCAAAGTGGTGTCCCTGTGTAGATCCAGGATCCAAGCTTCCAGAACTTGCAATTCCAAAGCAGCCTCATGTGACAGTGGCAAAAAGAACATTGAATATAAATCCTGAGAGATGAGGAATTCATGCACAGAGATTTTGTCATTGATGACAAAGGAGAAAAGCCTAGGTAATCTCCAACATAGAGGTCTGGAAGAGCCATCAATAAACCAAGCATCAGACCAAAAAAGGGCTGAATCTCCCATATTGATGTGAACTGATGAGATAGCAGTATATGCATCAGAGATCTTGAGGATATCTCTCCACCAAAATGAACCAACTGGGGCTGTAGCATGTGGGATACCATCAGCATAATAACGGTTTCAGATCAAAGTAACCCATGGTATATCAGCTTTATTGAAGAATTTGTGGATGTGCTTGAGAAGGAGGCCCTTGTTTTGGATATTCAAATTAATCACTCCAAGTCCTCCTTTTCCCTTTGGCCTGCAAACAAGGTCCCAAGAAGCCAAAGATTGCTTTGGTGCATCACTGTTTCCTCTCCACAAGCACTGCCTAAAAATCCTGTCCAGTTGTTTAATAATTCCAGGTGGTAGCTGCAAACTACGGAGGAAATATATGGGAATAGAGGTCAAGATAGAAGTTAACAACTGCAATCTGGAACCTTGATTTAACATGGAGGAGCTGGCTGTCAATCTCCTTTCCAAAGCATCCACCAAGGGCATGAAATCCACAATTCTGGGCCTGGTAGTGCCAAGAGGCAAACCCAGATAAGTAAAAGGGAGCTGACCAATTTTGCATCCAAGCAGATCAGCTAACCTGGCAGCTTCCACCTCATCAATATTCAAAGGAATCATGGAAGACTTTGCAAAATTGACTTTTAGCCTAGTTGATTGTTGAAAAGTGAGCAACATATTTTTAAGGGCAACCAACTCCTCATCTCTGGCAGACAAGAAAATGATAGTGTCATCAGCATACTGAATTATAGGAAAATCCTGGTCATGTGAAGGAATTGGGAGGGTTAAGGTTCCAAGTGAAAACATCTGGTTAACCACTGATAGTAGCAGGTCAGCAGCAATTACAAACAGCAAAGGTGAGAGAGGATCACCCTGTCTGACACCACACTTGCACTTAAACTGTTTTCCAGGTATGCCATTGAGGAAAACAGAAGAAGATCATGTAGAAAGGATATCTTTGACCCAGCCAATCCATTTATCATCAAATCCCTTGTACTTGAGCATTTGCAAAATAACCTCATGTTCCACAGTGTCAAATGCCTTTGCAAAATCCAGCTTCAAAATTAGGATGGGTCTCTTTGACTGTTTGCATTGGTGTATGTATTCAAAAGCACAGGCTAAACAGTCCTGAATTGATCTACTCTTCAAGAACCCATATTGATTTTTATGGATACAACTGAGAATCACCTTTTGCAACCTGTTGGCTAACAGTTTGGTAAGGAATTTCAAACAAGTGTTAGTCAAAGAAATAGGCCGAAAATCATCTGGTCCCTCAAGAGAGAGCATCTTGGGTATTAGAGTAATAAGAGAGCCATTGATATTCTCAAGAGACAATTTCCCTTCATGAAAATCCAGGATAAGATGCCGAAAATCCTGCTCAATGATTGGCCAGCAACGCTTAACAAACAAGCCATTGAAACCATCTGGACCAGGTGCTCTGCAGGTGGCATCTCTTTCAGAACATGCATAATTTCAGCATCAGAAAAAGGCTGAGATAATTCCTCCAGACCTGGGACAGGCTGAATGAGATTTGGTAGGTCGAAGCCCATTGTGATGCCCTGGGCCTGGCACATTCTGTTTTTAAAAGAAGCCCACAGAATTCCTGCCATTTGATCATGGTCCAAGACCGGATCAGCCATTCCCGCAGTTTTCAAACTGGCAAAGGAGTTCCTCCGCCTGTGTTTAGACACCATTGCATGGAAAAACTTGGAGTTCTCCTCACCTACTTTAATATATCGGATCATGCACCTCTGCTTCCAATATATATAATGTAATTTCAGTAGTTTCTCATAGTGCAGCTTAACAATTTTCCTGAAGTTGAACTCCGTCCTTACTAGCGGTCTGATCTCCTCCAACTGATCAAAAAAGATGATAACCTTACTGCAATCAAGCGTGGGTTGCTTGAGGTAAGAGAGTTTCTTACTCCAAGCTCTCAAATCATATCGGAGGCGTTCAAATTTCCTGGTCAGCATGGCCGAAGCAGAGAGATCAGCAAACACCGGAGCCTCCCAAGAGCTACGAACGCAATCCATAAAGCTTGGCATCTCCACCCAGAAGTTTTCAAATCTAAATACCTTAGATTTAGGAATCCTAGCGTCAATGGACACCACACGGGGCACGTGATCCGAGGAAGTTTTGGCTAGAGGAAAAACCACAGTGTTAGGATAATGAGAAATCCAATCCGAGGTGGTAAAGAACCAATCTAACTGTTCAAGGAGTGGTATCTACTGCATATTGGACCAGGTGAAACTCCTCCCCTTGATTGGCAATTCCAGAAGTCCAAGATGTCATATCACTTCATTAAAAAGGAAGATATCATTAATGTTCCCCCTGGTTGATTTCTATTGTCCAAGGATTGAATAAAGTTGAAATCACCTAGGAGCATCCAATTCTCATCAGACGGGATAGATAGGTTGTATAACCAGCTGACAAAATCCTCTCTAGGTTGTCCCTCACATGGCCCATAGACTGAAACCATCGTCCATTTTTCTGAATAATAAACCGATTTGAATGAAACAACCACACTGAAACGCTGAACTTCCACTAGCTGACCATCAAAAATAGAGGAGTTCCAGATGATCAGAATGCCACCTGAAGCACCCACCGATGGAAAAAAAGCAAACTAGTCAAAGAGTCTAGGGCAGAAAGACCTAATCATACGAATGTCAAAGTTTTGACATTTGGTCTCCTGCAGACAGATAATGGAGCAATGGCTCTCCTCAATCTTAGCTCTAACATCATGTTGTCTAGTCGGTGAATTCAAACCATGCACATTCCAACACAACACATTCCAGTTATGATACATTGTAGTCCCCATAGATAACCGATATAAGATTAAAGTAGCCAATTGTGCTACTTAACAGCACAGAACAAGTCTCAGCATAGCCACGCACAGCACAACCATAACAATTCAGAAGTTCAGGCCTACAGAGCGATAAAAAACAAGATTAAAAAAGACCCCACTGATCCAACGCCCCAAAGATGCATGGAAAAATTCACTCATCATTAGAACTATCTTGTTTTGGATCAGGTTTAGGAGAAGTCGTAAGCTTCTCCATCGTCAATTCTTCCGGAGCGATGCCAAGTGCCGCCCCCACTGCTTGCAGAGTAGAGATGGGTGTTGGTGGCGGCAAAGGGATGTCCTGACTTGGGGCAGAATCAGATTTGAGCTTCTTGGCCTTGGGGCATTGTAGAGTTGTCGGCTTGATGGAGATTGCGGAAGTTGGTTTCATACCCGTTCTCTTGGCGCAACTGCGAGTCATCCTTCTGACAGAAAAATCCAGGTTTTCCTCCACCAGGGTGGGCGTACGCTTGGAACGAGGCTGCCGCGGCCTCTTCCCCAAGGGAGAAGGTGTCACAGAAGTGAACTGAAACTCATTGAGCACTTGCGGTTCAGAAATCGGCTCAGGCTTGTCATGCAAATACCCTGCAGGTTGTGAATCCAAGAAGCACATGTCCACAGTAAGCTCCTGGATCGTCACAGAGGAGCTCTTCCTTGAATGAGCCACAGACAACCATTGTTGCTTCAAAACATCATCCAAAAGAATCGGCATGGGCGGCAGGGAAAGCCATGGCAGAAGGCATGGAACATTCAGAAAAGTAAACTCAGGTAGCAGCGATTTGAAGGATCACTCCCAGATCATGGCCGATGGAAGAACCGGTGCAAAGAAGACGCAAACAATCCCCAGGTTAATGGGATCCAAAGGGCCAACTAGGTGGAGATTTATCATAGGTTGCTGCACCTCTGCCATATCCGCATCCTCATCCAAGTCCAACGAGGGATTCTAAACCATGGAGTTCTGATCCTGGGCGATTGGGTCTTGCACAGGAGCAGGATCCGGTTGCTGAGCAGGTTCTTCCCATGGCCCCCAACCAGCATCATCATTCGTGTTCTGTCCCCAACCATTAGCAACCACATTATGCCCTTGATCATGTCCAGGGGCATCGCGTTCCAACCTAAAGCAGGGTAGGGAGGCATTGCCCAAAAAGGCTGTGGTGGAGGATTCGCCCCTGGCATCGGGTGCGGATTGCCATCCAAGGGCATGGGATCCTCATCTGCAGGGATCATGGCTTCAGCAAAATCTCCATTAAGAATATAGCAACCTACTGTCCAAGAAAATATTGTCCCTCCCCAATTGGCAAACTCATGAAACACAACAGAGCATGGAACCAGAGCGTTGTCAGGAAAAGACGCACGAACAAGGGATCTGACTTTGCGCCTATCCGTACTATTCCAGTAGTGGAACTGGCCAAAAGTACCAACCATGTCAGCAATACATTGTGTGTTGCGGTAATCTACAAGGATTCCAATGAACATTAGCCATCCTTGTCTATGACCATGCAGAGCTCTAAAACCCTCCCCCTGGTTGTGTGGTATGAATCTAACAAAAAAACTCGTTGCCATCCTCATCCAGACCCAGAGGAAACGGTGGGTGCATGGTAAACGAGTCACGAACAATAGGATCCTCCATCGCAAATAAACCAACTCCTTGAAACCAAGTTTGAGCAGATAAGACAGGGATTTGCATGGTCTGTACTAGAAAATTCAGCACCTATTGCCAACAGACTCCAACGAGATGAGCTGGTGGAACGGGCTCGACGATGGCCACCATGAACTGCTCATGTGCACGGGGCGGAGGGTTCGCCGAAGTGTAGAAGGTGCGAGGCTGACGATCTGCTCCATCGTCCATAATGTCGAAGCCAGCCGGAATGAACCGAAACAGATCGATCTCGTAGGCCGCCATTGAGAGTGGCGGGTGGAGAACAAAGCTTGGAGAAGCTTGGTGTGGCGTCGGCTGTGGCAATGGTGAGGGCGGCGGCGGAGTAGCTGGGTCTGGGGTTTGCAGCTCAGGAGTTGTTTGGTCTTGGGAAACCGAAGAGGCAAGGGAAGCAGAGTTATTTTCCTTGTGTGCTCGATTTCCAAAACCAGGCGATGGGACTTTAGGCACCCAGAGGGATGTGTCGGGGGCGTGGCCGGTGCAATCTTTTTTTAAGTGACCAGACTGAAAACAATTCCTACAACGGACTGGATTGATGCAAGTCTCTGACTTGTGGCGCATACCTAAACAGTTCTGACAATCCCAGTATGATGCAGCCATATCCTCAATCATCTGATCAAAACTTTGCAAATCATTGACAATATCTTTTGGAGAGGGAAACTGAATCGTCGGCGAGTTTGGGCTGTCTCCTTCATCATCCGAAAGACATATGGGCTAAGCACTGGAGCCCAAGGCCGTATCAGGCCCCAATGTCACAGAAGAGCCGCAGGCCGTGTCGGAGCCCAAAGCAACAAAGAAAGTCGACGGGAGTGAATCAAAACTTTCCGTTGCAGGGAACAACAGTCTTCCAGAAAATCCAGAAGATATGCATGCAGGAGATACACCCTCCGGAGAAGGCGGCAACGAACCAAACTGGATTGAGAGTGTCGCCGCCGGTGAAGATGCCGGCACCGGAGATGATACAACCTCATGTTCAGAGACCTCGTACCCTCCCTCCCGGACGATGACCACCTCCGTGGCCGTTGGCCCGTAATTATAACCTTTCCGGGCAGGGTATTGCATGAACGTAGCAAACTTGGCATGATTATTAGCGTGAGATCCAGATGATTGGGAACGTAGGGAGGACTTAGACGGAGCATGTTTCATCGCATCCAAACCAAGGCGAGCTCTCCTCTTGGAGGGGCTAACTAACGACCACTCTTGGTTGCATTCTGATTACCAAAGCCTAAACTCCTTCTCCCAATCAGGGCCACCATGGCCCCAAAGATGAAAGAAACACTTGAATTGAGGGCAAACGAAGCTTCATTGATGCAAGATAAAGAACCCCACTTCTTTGCATGACACATTGAACGGAAAAAACTCCAACATTAAGATAAGATACCTTAAGCTGAGAACAGTAGCCTCCAATAGCCGATTCCAGCGCAAGACCAACATTCTCCTCGTCCAAATGAAAGGAGTGCCTTGCAAACGAGACCAGCATGGTGAAATGGCCAGAGTCCTTCGTGGGGTGCACCGATCTGTTGAAGGTGCATTGGATCTCTTGAGAAAGCTTCATCCCGGTGAAAAATCCAACCCCATGGAGATGGCAGCATGGACCGCCATGATGGAGAAAACAACCAGGAGGCTCGGTGGAAGACGCCGGAGAGGATGAGCCGATCATATGGTCATTCCCACTGTGGGATGTGGAGATCACCGGAGGTGGGGGTGGCTAGGGTTAGGGGGCGGCGGAGAGGTGGGAGCCATGTCTAGAATCCTATAGTAATTTCGTCCCCGCCGGGTTTGGTGGCTGACTTGTGGGCCTACTAAGCTGATGTGTACGCACGGCTTTGTCAACTTAATCAACAAATGATTCTAGCAGCTGAACCGTTGGATGTTCATCCAACAGTCATGCTCCTTCTTCAACCTCTGTTCTTGCTCCTGTCTCCCATGGGCGGCACCGCGGTTGTGCTGCCGTGCACCCGAACCAGTCAAGTTTCCCACTCCTCTCCATTTGCGACTCCACTGCCCCGTCTTCCCCATCTCCGGGTCGTTCCACTCTGGGGCCTCGCCGTCGTCCATCGGCCTTGGTGTGCTCGGCATGGTGTGGTCAACATGGTCAACAACCGAGAGTCATCGAAAGATGACTGTACATGAGAGGCTGACAATGGGGACGCACCACGCCCATGGACGCATGCATGCAACGAAACACAGCATGGTCAATGTGGTCAAGGAATGACTTCCATCAGAAGTATATTGTACGTGGAGAGGCTGACAGCTGGGTCCACGGTTGCAGCAAGGAAGTGCCTCCTTATTACGCGGAAAATAATGATTCCTCCACCTGACAGCAGGGACCCACTGGACGGGCCACCGTATTTTGTGAAAAAATGTTTCCCCCTGACTGCTGGGACCCACCCGATGGGCCACCGTATTTCGTAAAAAACATTCCCCCCGCTGTCAGCTCGGACCCACCGGAAATGCCTCCTTATTAAGAAGAAAAAATGAATACCCCCTGCTAGCTGGGACCCACCTTGGTGGGAGGCTGACTTGTGGGCCCACTAAGTTGACGGGGACGGAGGGCTTTGTCAACTTAGTCAATATGAACGATTCTAGCTGCAGTGACCATACGATGCCATCCAACGGCCATCTTGCTTCTTCAACCTCTGATCTTCTTGCTCCAGCCGCCCAAAGCAGCGCCGGTCGTGCCGCCTGCTCCTGCCTCCCGTGGCCGGCTGTGATGCTGCGGAGGCCTCACCACCCCCTTCTACTCCCGCCCCTGGCCAGGCCATCCCTCCACTCACCCATACCCCCTGTTATTCTGTGGCGACGGCAGCCTCACACCGCAGCCGAACGAGTGAACACTCATACTCCTCTACGCATGGGCATCCACTAGCGCGTCTTCCCCGGCTCCGCGTCTTCTCCTTCCTAGGCCTCACCGTCGTCCACCGCCGTGGTGCTCTCAGCGCAGCGTGGTCAATGTGATCAACGACCGACTTCCATCGGAAGAGTACTGTACGTGGAGAGGCTGACAGCTGGGTCCATAACAACCACAAGGAAGTGCCTCCTTATTATGCGCAAAATAATTATTCCTCCACCTAACAGCAGGGACCCACTGGATGGGCCACCATATTTCGCAAAAAAATGTTTCC
>NC_041383.1:620073510-620074668 GCF_002162155.2 Triticum dicoccoides
CCAGCTACACCTTCGCATGCAAGGAAGTGCGTCCGGGCAAAAAAAAGATTTGCCCCCCTGACTGCTGGGACCCACCAGCTACATCTTCGCACACAAGGAAGTGCGTCCAGAAAAAAACGATTCGCCCCCCTGACTGCTGGGACCCACCAGCTACATCTTCGCACGCAAGGAAGTGCCTGACAGTCGGGACCCACCTGGTCGAAGAGTACGTAGCGTTGTCATTCTGGTCGCGAACATTTACGTACATACTAGTCGATGTAGAGGCGCGCACGTGTCGTAGTAGAGGCGCACACGTGTTGTAGTAGAGGCGCGCATGTGTCGTAGTAGAGGCGCGCACGTAGCATGTACACATACGTACATCGGCCAGTCTGCAAGAAAGAAAATACGGCCACGTATGTGTACATACGGGGGGTCTCGAACACCTACTCACGCATACGTACGGCCAGGGCTCATGTACATGGCTGGGTCAGAACGGAGAAACATCGTCGTTGTTGTGTTCATGGGGAGCCAACCGGCTGGGTCGAAACGGAATGCGTCGTCGTGTTCATTGGGGGGGCTTGGACGGAACAAGCGATGGAAACAAGGCCTGGCGTACCACAGAATGGAGGAAACGGCCTTGTGTTCGACCGGCCATGTTCGAAACGGGATCCTGTTCATCGGGAGGGGTCTGGCGTACCGCAAAACAGAGGAAACGGACCTCCTACGGTCGAAATAGGGGTCCTGTTGATCGGGAGGGGTGTGGCGCCGCAAAACGGATGAAACCGACTTGTGTTGGAGCGCTACGGTCGAAACGGGGGTCCTGTTCATCGGGAGGGGTGTGGCGTACCGTAAAACGGGACTCCACGGGATACTGTTCATCTCCACCGTCGACCTCCTCCAGCCTCCACGGGCTACCGTCAACCTCCTCCAGCCTCCACGGGCTACTGTCAACCTCCTCCAGCCTCCACGGGCTCCTGTTCATCCAGCCTCCACCGCATGCTACTCCACCGGCTACTGTTCAACCACCCCTCCACGGGCACCCCTCCACCATCTGTTGTTCATCCAGCCCTCCACGGGGTCCTCTTCATCCAGCCCCAACCGGCTCGATCGATCGGGGTCCTATTCATCCAGAGGCAACGCCACGGGGTCATGTTCATCCACCCCCACTTCTCACTGTTC
>NC_041383.1:620074912-620081331 GCF_002162155.2 Triticum dicoccoides
CATCCAGAGGCATCATCGATCGGCTTCAGTTAGTAGCAGTAGCGAAGGAATCGCTCGATCGGGTTCAGTTAACAGCCATCGATCGATCGCTCGGGTTCAGTAACGCGTAGCCTGCAGTGCAATCACTCGGGTTCAGTTAGAGCCCAACGCCTCGCTCGGGTTCAGTTAGAGCCAATGCCTCGCACACACACGCGTACGTGTATAAGAGAAACGCGCATCGCTCGGCCCCCGACCTCCCACCGTAACCGGGAACTCCCTGAAATTTTCCTCGCCCTCGCTTCTACCATGGTTTTTTTCATCCTGGACGGCCCAAAGAATGTCATGCAGCTGCGTCTCCGGCCCGCCCAGGATGAAAAGCCCATTTTCTGTCATAGAAGTAGGAGCCCACCACACCTATGATGATACCGGGTGTTGTCACAATTATCGTCAAAGAAGTGTCATAAGTATGACAGAAAAAATTTCGTTCGGCCCAAAATGTCTCGGATGTGTCTTTTTTTTGTAGTGCCAGGTCCCTCGGATCTGGTCGTCGTGCGCCCCTCCCCGAGCGGAGCCAAGGTATGAAGAACGTTTGAACGTCAAGGGGGACTCCTGAGCATCATGACTCGGGAGCCTAACTGGTCACGTAGCCCCTCACTCCTTGTTCCCGTCCTCGTGATCCAGTCGGGGCTAACGGCGGCTGAGGTATGCGCGGGGCCGGGCCCTGCCGACGTAGAACGCCAGATCCACCCCTACACTCCCTCCCTATTTGCTGTTTGCGCATCAAGGGGGACTCCTGAGCATCGCGACTCAGGAGCCTAACTTGCCATGTAGCCCCTCACTCCTTGGTCCCGTCCTGGTGATCCGGTCGGAGCTAACGGTGGTTGAGGTATGCACGTGGTCGGGCTCTGCCGACGTAAAACATAAAGCAAATAGGAAGGAAACTGCAAAATATCGAATCCAGAAGCAAATATTACAGACCATAATTGTCTTCACAATACCAAATGAAAGTTTAAACGCCTCCACGAGGCACGGTGCACATTGTAGGAGTTAAAACAGGAAAGAAGCCGCGCGAAGATCACCCTTGGACAGTGCCGTCATTCGCCAGGGGCTCCGCCTCCGTGGTGGTGTTGCCTCCACCAGCTCCACCTCCCGAGGCTGCGGGATCAGTAGCACCTGCCGTGGGCGCAGTGGCAAAGGCGCGGAACTTCGCCAGCAAGACTTCCACCTGGCCCTTCACAGCTTCACCAGCAGCGGCGAAGTGCTCGTTGTCCACGGGCTCCAGCAGCTCGTCGAGATTGGCGCCAGGATCGCGAAGGTAGACATGGCTGAAGATGCGCGTCAGCGTCATTGAAGAAAGGACGTGAGCTTCAACCTCGACCATGGGGACGACTCCAGTCACAACTTCCTCGAGCGCCTCGGCCAAGAAGGGAAGCAGCTGGGCGGGGTCGTCCTGGGCACCAGCCAGCGGCTTCTCCAAGCCGCTCTTGTAGAGCGTCTTCAATGCCTTGCGAGATCTCTCCTCAGGGCGCGCGAAGGCCACGCGGTCCTCGGCCAGGACCTTCGCCTTGGCGTCCAGCTCGGCCCTCTCTGCCTTCAGCTTCTGCTCCAGTGTCTCTAGCCGGTTGTGCTCAGCAGCCTATGAATCTGACGGCCGCGTTAGCTCGGTGTTGCGGTCCCTGACAGCATCCTCCCGAGCCTTCATCTCCTCCTCCTTCGCCTGGCGGTTGCGAGCCTCTTTGGCGAGCTCATCACACAAGCCCTGCAGCTCGACCTCCAGTGCCTTGCAGCAGCCCTGGGCGACCATGGCATCCTTCAGTGTCGCATCGCGGGCGGCTGCGGCTTGGGTGGAGGCTTGCTTCTCCTCCTTAAAAGCTGTCGCAACCCGCCTCAGCGCCGCTCGGACAGAGGCATCAGAGTGAAGCCAGCCGGAGACCAGCTCCAGGAGTCCGGCTACCAGGTGGGAGTCGGTGCCTTGGAGGTCTTCTCGCAGCTGGCCCAACTCAGAGAGGGCACGGTCCAAAATAGCAGAGGGGGCAGAAGAACCTAGAACCAACGGTGCAGGGGGAGAAGGTGGCAGCGTAACCACGGCCCGGGAGACTGGGGGCTCCTGAGCCATGGCTACCCCAGCAACAGCATCGGGCGCCAACACCTCCGGAGCCAGCAGGGCCATGGGGGCTGGCACCCCGCCAGAGTGCTCCTCTAAGCCTCGCGAGGACGATCAGGCAGGGGAGGTGCGAATATCATCGCATCCCCTTCCCTCGGATAAAGGGGCTGCCACGGCAGATGAGTCTGCCCCAGAAGGAGTCGTCGTTTCCACCTTCTTCTTCTTCGCCGCAACCGGCGGCCTAACCAAGTGAAGGAGAACGTCAAGCCCCGGCAGCCCAAACAAGAACGAGATGGCATTCGAGCACTTACTGGTCAATCGCGGCATAGGTCACCGACCTCTTGCCGAGCTTGAAGCCCGAGAGCCTCTTGGTCCGGGGTGGAGCCTCGGGAGGTCCAAGAGCGGAAGAGGGCACACCAGAAGGGCTGGAGGCGGCTTCGGGCGGTGCCTGGGCAGAAGTGGCCCCTCGGGAGATCAGCGCCGACCTGTCCTTCTTCGGGATCACGGGTGGATCCACTTCCTCCCGCGTGGCGCCAGCCTCGTCATCGTTCGGTAAGGTGCGGAGGATGCTGGCCTTGCGCCGGGGAGAGGTCTCCCCTGTCCCCTCAGTGGTCGCCTCCGACTCATGCTCCTCTTCTTCTTCCTCTTCCTCTCCTCCCCCGCGGGAGTCACCTGAAGACACTTCCACCGGCGCTGTCGCCCCCTGGGCCACAGGAGGCACTGTCGGCACTAGGTCGCGCCCATCAAAGGTGGGCATGGCATCCACCACCTGTTTCCAGTCATCACGAAGGAACAGGGGAGCAGGGGCACCCTCCAAACCTTCCTGGTCGTCCCCGACCAAGAGGCGGAGAGCTGCGGCCGGATCCTCGTCGGCCAAGGCTGCCGAGTTTAGGTGACATTCGTCGTCTGCGCCCCCAAGCGTCCACAATGGGTGCGAGTGCACCTGAAGCGGAGCCACCCTCTGCATCAGGAACTCCCTCAGGAGCGTGGCCCCTGTCAGCTTCGCCGCCTTCGCGTTGCCCGGCCTCAAGTCGGCGTTCATCTTCTCCAGCACCAACTTCGCTCGGTCGCTGGTGAGCTTCGCGCGAGACCACCCTTCGTCAGACTGGGGTGGCTCTGTTGGCAATCCCAATCGGGAGTGGATACATCTGGCATCCATCATGACCCGCTTGCTCCAGAAGTTGTCGACCCTCTTCCTGGTCTTCAAGATCGCGTTGGCCTTGGAGTACGCGACGAAGTTGGCGCACGCCGAGGTGTGCTCGCCATTGATTTGGAGGGAGAAGAAGTGGCGTAGGAAAGCCACAGACGGCATCACCCCAACATGCGCTTTGTAGTAATAGGAAAAAATCGACAAAAGGAGGACGGAATTGGGATGGAGATGAAGGGCCTGCAACCTATAATGGTGGAGGACGGCGTAGAAGAACTCGGAGAAGGGAGGAACCAGGCCGGCGACGACGGCATTCATGAAGAAGGGGTAGAAGGTGCTCCCCTTAGCCTCCGGCTCAGCAGAGCCAGCCCGGAGTTTGGTCTCCCCCATCTTGCTGCCCTCCACCGCTATCATCAGGCGCACAGCGGTGAGATTCCTCTCTGACATGTTGGGGGCATCCAGAGCCGGTGAATACCAAGCCGGCAGTGTGCCGGCCTTGGCCTTGCGGGGCGGCATTGCTCGCTGAAGGGGAAGGAATGGAGCGAATCTGGAAGCAAGGGAGCAAGGAAGGGGATCTGGAGCAAGGCGAAAGAGAGCAATGAAGGCAAGCCTTACCCAGGCCAGCCTTTTGTCAGTTGGGCAGTTGCCGAGGCAGCGTGGGGAAGCGGAGATGCACACGTCCCATAAATCGCCACGCGGTAACCAAGGCCGCGGGCTGTTGGGGCCCGCGGTGCTCCGCACTTGCCCTTTGGCTTCGCTGCTAAGCCAAGTCCGAGCATGCCTTGGGCCCGGGGGCTACTGTCGGCGTTCTGGGAATGGGGGTCCCTAGACTTGCCTGCCTGCGGCCTGCAGTGTGGCTTAACCAGTGGCCCGGTATGGCCCATCTTCATCAACAAACACACAAGACCCTCGCGAGGGGCCAAGCCTCATGGGGCGGACGACGCAAGGCCTCCTCAGGGGCGGCCTCACCAGGCAGGCTCACGAGGAGGCGGAGAGATCAAGGCAAGGGGTACCTCGCGAGGTGCCCATGACACAAGCCATGACGATCAAGACCAAGCGGGCGCCAGCTTGTGTAGTGTCCTCGTTTCATTTTTGGTGCAAAGGAGGCAAGCGCAAGCGCGGAGTACCGAGGCATCAGGCAAAGGTTTCCTTATTGGTGCAACGAGACCAAGACCAGCAGGACGGCAGGACGGAGGTCACCGTGGAGCCCAAGACGGCGTCATCACCAGTGCCTTTGGCAGGCGAAGACCACCTTTAGTCAGGATAGCTTGTACTAGTTGTCCCCTTTCAAAATGGTCGTTGTTGGCTCCCTTCCCGCTCAATATTTGGGAAGAGGACCAGGTCCTCTATAAATAGGGGTGGCCGCTGTCGGTGTTAAAACCAGCGGATCTCGGGTAGGGGGTCCCGATCTGTGCGTCTTAGGCCAATGGTAAGAGGAGGCAAGGAACACAATGTTTACCCAGGTTCGGGCCCTCTCGATGGAGGTAAAACCCTACTTCCTGCTTGATTGATATTGATGATATGAGTAGTACAAGAGTTGATCTACCACGAGATCATAGAGGCTAAACCCTAGAAGCTAGCCTATGATGATTATGATTGTGATCGTCCCTCTAAGGACCAACCTCTCCGGTTTATATAGACATCGGAGAGGGCTAGGGCTTACCTGGAGTCGGTTACAAGGAAGGAAATATAATATCCGGATTGCCAAGCTTGTCTTCCACGCAAAGGAGAGTCCCATCCGGACACGGGAAGGAGTCTTGAGTCCTGTATCTTCACGCTCCAACAGTCCGGACAAAGTATATAGTCCGGCTGTCTAGATACCCCCTAATCCAGGACTCCCTCGGTAGCCCCTGAACCAGGCTTCAATGACGATGAGTCCGGTGTGCAGTTTTGTCTTCGGCATTGCAAGGCGGGTTCCATCTCCGAATAATCCAAAGTATTTATCGAACACTCAGATCGTGTTCGGATCTGCAAGATGATCTTCACGTACCACTATAGAGAGGATGGCATTTAACAAATGTAATCTGCTGACAACTTTTTAGACAAGATGACATGTCATTACGGTCGGGTCATTATTCGAACCGTTTTCCCATAACCAGCCACATCGCATATTGTGAGGCGGTTTCCTTGACACGTCTTGTCAAAGCAGAGATCGTGTCCCCTTATTACGGGATTTCCATCAATACGGGTGTGGGTAACCCAACCGTGCAATCAATCATGGCGTTTGGGAAACAAGCAATTTTCAACGGGAAAGTGGGGAGGCGCGTCGTCCATCGCCTCTATAAAGGGATAAGGATTCCCCATTTTCACCCACGCCTTCTTCCTCCTCTGCTTATCCATTCCCACACCCTCGAGCTCCAGCACCCTGGTTCACGCCTTCTCCACACAGCCAAACATGTTCGGAGCAGGAGGCAAGTGGGTGGCCTCCACCGTGTAGGAGGAGCATATCGTGAAGCTCCGGGCGGCCGTGTACTTGGCCGCAGACATCACGCACCGGCTGCCGAACAAAGGGCAGGTCACTCCAACTCTGGAACCCCATGAGAGGGTTGTCTTCCTCGCCCACTTTATGCGTGGACTGGGATTTCCACATCATCTCTTCGTCCGCGGACTCATGTTCTACTACGGGTTAGATTTCCATGATCTAGCCCCGAATTTCGTCCTCAACATTTCGGCGTTTATCGTCGTATGCAGGGCTTTCCTCCGCATCAGGCCTCACTTCGGCCTGTGGCTACGAATCTTTTGTGTGAAACCGAAGATCGTGAGCGGCCAGCAAGCGGAGTGCGGAGGCGCCATGGTGGGCAAGATGCCCCACGTCACCTGGCTTGACGGCTCCTTCGCGGAGACCGTGAAAGGGTGGCAGTCGGGGTGGTTCTACATCACCGAGCCGCGCGAGCCAACTGGGCAGCGGCCCCCGAATTCAGATCCGGAACTCTCATGCAGCTCACCTCCTGGGAAAGGAAGGGCCTGGCCTGGGGCGAACCTGCAGAGCTGACCGGACTCCAGAACTGCATCAAGAATATGAAGGACAAGAACATCAAGCTTGTCAACGTGATCCAGGTCATGCTTGTCCGACGGTTCTTCCGTGCCAAATACGGGTATTTAATCTATGGGAGTTCGTCCCGGCCGAACACCAGACGCTTCGAAAGCTCTATGGCATGACGCTCAAAGACGCATGGAAGACGCTATTCA
>NC_041383.1:620081745-620132046 GCF_002162155.2 Triticum dicoccoides
CGGTGAGTTTTCTGACTACCTCCTGATTCAATTTTTCCCAATATATTCATGGGGAAGCATTAAGTCATCGTGTATATTTGACCAGGATTATGTGGGGACAGCGGAGTGGATTGACTGTCCGGCTCCGCTGCCGGAAGGTCCAGCTGATGCTCTCCTGACAGAGATGCTAGTCCCGGCGCCCTACAAGGCGTCGGAGAAGAAGGTCCTCGGGACCAGGAAGGGTCTCCAGCGTAAGGTCGTGCCGGAAGCCTCGTCCGAAGATGACGAGGCAGATTCCTCCCGCGGAGGCGGGGGGAAGCACGAAGAAATTCTGCCTCCCCGCACTGGGGAGGAGAAAAAGAGGAAGGCTTCCCCAGAGGGGGAGGCTGGGACGTCCAAGAAGGGAAAGGCGTCCCTTCCAGACTACTCCACCACGGCTGCCTATAGCGAGGAGGGGTGGCTGCCCAGGGGGAAGCCCCTAGTAAGATCGTAAGTATCCGTGCTCTATTGTACTTTTAGTGCGGCTTTGATTCATAGTCTTGTTATAACGCCGAACATATGTGATGTCCAGTCAGGGTCCATCCCGAGGTATCGTCTTCGGATGGGTCCTTAAGTGACTCGGCGATGAACTCGCTCCGGACGACCACTACTCCTCAGCCTGCGGATGACACGGAGGTGTTGTCCCAAAGGCTCCCAGAATGGGGGGAGGTGACTCTAGAGACGCCCCAAGGCGGAATTCCAGATGTCGGACACGCGGGGTTCAAGATCCCCGCGGATCCTGCCGATGAGAGCCGCAGCAAGCCGAACTCTCAGCCGGATATTGTGCCGGAGCCTTCGATGGTTCCGGATGCGGGTAGGCGGCCCCTCGCTAAGGAGGGCGAGCCATCTGTCACGCCCAATATGCAACCCTATCCAAAAGGAACTTAAAGGTCCCACCAAGGATAGACCCGCATATTGGAACGCTTTTGCAAGGTGGATATCATTACATCAACATTACATAATAGATGGGGATACATACATAAGGCATACAATGCCACACGAATACAACATCATCATACATAAGAGCACCATCCTACTACGGATGAAACACAAACAGAAACTCAAACGACATCCACCCTGCTAGCCCAGGCTGCCGACCTGGAACCTATCCCCTGATCGAAGAAGCAGAAGAAGAACTCAACGCAAGCAAGCATCGCTCTCGCGTCATGATCGTCGCAAAACCTGTACCTGCAACTGTTGTTGTAGTAATCTGTGAGCCACGAGGACTCGGCAATCCCATTACCATGGGTATCAAGACTAGCAAAGCTTAATGGGAAAGAAGGGGTAAAGTGGTGAGGTTGCAGCAGCGACTAAGCATAATATGGTGGCTAACATGCGCAATTAAGAGCGAGAAGAGAAGCAAAGGAACGATCGTGAAGCTAGCAATGATCAAGAGGTGATCCTGAACTCCTACTTACGTCAATCATAACCCAAGAAATCGTGTTCACTTTCCGGACTCTGCCGAAAAGAGACCATCACGGCTACACACACGGTTGATGCATTTTAATTTGGATCTGGTGTCAAGTTATCTACAACCAGACATTAACAAATTCCCATCTGCCAATAACCGCGGGCACGTCTTTCGAAAGTTTAAACCTTGCAGGGGTGTCCCAACTTAGCCCATGATAAGCTCTCGCGATCAACGAAGGATACCTTCTCCCGGGAAGACCCAATCAGACTCGGAATCCTGGTTTACAAGACATTTCGACAATGGTAAAACAAGACCAGCAAAGCTGCCCGATGCGCCGACAATCCCGATAGGAGCTGCACATATCTCGTTCTCGGGGCAACACCGGATGAGACATCCTACGAGTAAAACCAAACCTCGAGTTTCCCCGAGGGGGACCCGCAGTCTACTCGATTCGGACCAACTCTTAGACAAGCACTGGCCCGGGGGGGCTAAAATAAAGATGACCCTCGGGCTCCGGAAACCCAAGGGGAAAAGGGCTAGGTGAGGCAAATGGTAAAACCAAGGTTGGGCCTTGCTGGAGGAGTTTTATTCAAAGCGAACTGTCAAGGGGGTCCCATAAATCACCCAACCGCGTAAGGAACGCAAAATCCGGGAACATAACACCGGTATGACGGAAACTAGGGCGGCAAGAGTGGAACAAAACACCAGGCATAAGGCCGAGTCTTCCACCCTTTACCAAGTATATAGATGCATTAATTAAATAAGAGATATTGTGATATCCCAACATAACCCTGTCCATCATGGAGCAATCTTCAACTTCACCTGCAACTAGCAACGCTATAAGAGGGGTTGAGCAAAAGCGGTAACATAGCCAAGCAACGGTTTGCTGGGAAGGGTGAAAAGGTTAGGGGCTGACATGGCAATTGGGAGGCTTGACGAACAAGTGATAGGTATCGCAACATAGCGACAGAACGAAGCAACTAGCATAGCAATCATAGTAATGAGATCCAAGGTGACGGTCATCTTGCCTGAAATCCCGCAAGGAAGAAGAACGAGTCCATGAAGAAGATGAAGCCACGAAGACGAACCAAGCATAGACGAACGAATCCTCACGATCGCAACAAAACGGGAACTATCGAGAAGAAGCACACAACATAGTAAACACACCACACATGAACAAGACAAGATGCACAAACAAGCATGATGCATGACAAGACTACATGAAGCTACAAGTTCATAGCATGCAAGGATCAACTACAACAACCTTGGCAAAATTGAATAACATGTAAACAATCTGCCAGGAAACATTTTGTAGCAAAAGTAGAGTACGAAAATGACATGCTAGGCTACTCCATAATTGCAAACAGGGGCATGGATGGATAGCTCATAACCATATGTACAAAACATCCTTATTGAAGTATCTCAAAATAAGCATGGATCTCTCTGTAGCATCAAGTTTACATGGCATAAAAATAACAGCAGAACAGGGACTGAAATCAGCAACATCACGAGGCCTAGTTTACATGCTTGTGCTAGTCACCACATTGATCACAAAAATACACGGCATACACCTCTGTAAAGATAGCATGGCATAGTTCAAAACATATGTAGGTCTCAAGTTCATAAGGTGCACACATCAATCATGGCAAAAATGACAAAAGTGCATGTCCTGATAAGAATCTGAAACTAACATCACATAGCCCTCTTCCAACAGCATTTCGGGAATCAAGATGAGCTCAAATGAAAATGATGCAATGGAATGAAATGAAGTACTCGTTGAGTCAAACAATTTGACATATCACACGCATGAAACGGAGCTACGGATGCAGAGTTATGATGCGATGAACATGGCATAAAAATATCTCAGACTCGGGGACTTAGAGAAAAATGGACCTCGATGGAAAAGTGGACGAGGGGGATCTGGTCCAGCCCGGGGTGGATCTGGTCCAGCCCGGGGCGGATCTGGTCCAGCCCGGGGCGGATCTGGCCGGAGGAGAGCTCCGACGAGCTCTCCGGCGAGGCACGATCGACGAGGGGCGGCGGCACCGGAGCGAAGGGGCGCGGGGAGGAGGCGAGGGCGGAGAGGCGCGGCGCGGAGCTCCTCCGGCGAGCATCGGTGACCGGAGGCAGCGGGGCCGGTGAGGAGGGCCGGCACGGGGCAGCGGCGCAGCTCGCCAGGCGGCCGGGAGGCGGCACCGGGCGGCAGGGCGGAGAAGGAGGCGCCGGCGAGGAGGAGGTGGCCGGCGCGGTGGAGGGAGCTGGCGACGGAGGCGGGGCGCACTCCGGCGGCCGGCGGCAGAGACGAGGCGGCGGACGGCGCCGACGCGGGAGGCGAGGCGCGCGGGCCGGGCGGCGGCGCGGACGGGCTCAGGCGGGCCCAATCCGGGTCCCGCGGGCCGCGCGGCGGAGGGAGGAGAGAGAGGGTGAGGTGGCGGCCGGTGATTGGAGGAGGGAGGCGGCGGCGCTGACGTGGCGTCCCCGGATTGGTCCGGGTGGCGGTGGACGTGTCCGGCCGCCGGGCGGACATGTCCGGCGGCACGCAGGGGAAGAGGCTAGGGTTCATCTGCGCGAAAATTCGGGGGGAGACACCTATTTATAGATTCTGGGAGCTAGGAGAGTTCAAATGAGACACGGTTTTCGCCATCACTATCGTGATCGAACGACCGAGAGCATGGAGGGGGCTTTGATGGGTTTTGGGCCACTTTGCAGGGGTGTTGGGCTGCAACACAAAAGAGGCTTTACGGTTACCCGATTAACCGTTGGAGTATCAAACGGACTCCAAATGGCACGAAACTTGACAGGCGGTCTACCGGTGCTATACCAAGGCTGCTAGGCAAGCCTCGGTCTATTCCGAGAACGTTTAACACCCGCACATGAAAAGAGACAAGAAGGGGACGCCGGATGACATAGGAGTGCCGGATTGCAAAATGGACAACGGGGAAAAAGCTCGGATGCATGAGACGAACACATATGCAAAATGAGATGCACATGATGACATGGCAAAAGCAAATGACATGGCAAGGACGGCGAATAACTGGCAGACACCTGGCGCAATGAATCCGGGGCGTTACAACACTCCTCCACTAACAAGAGATCTCGTCCCGAGATCTTAGGGCCGAGACGGAAGGAAAAAGGGATGAGGTGAAACAAGAACTCAAGAGAAGAAGCAAAGAATTGAGAGCACTCGAGAAGAAGAGAGGAATGACGAGATTGACGAGAATCGAAAGCTCACGGAATCAGATAGTCTATGAAACCAGTCCGGTTAGAACGAGATAAGAAACGGATAAGACTGAAAGGATTTAGGCAGCACCCCGGCTGAATATGGAAAAAGTTGGAGCTGAGATTGACAAAATGGAACGATAGTTGACGAGAGGACCAACACAATGCCTCCGGAAGAATTGAAAGAATTGAATGAAAAGAACGGAGAAGAAAATGACAACTTGTGCCACAAATTAAATTGAAAGCATCTTTCGAAGGAAGGTTTAAACGGAGTTGTTGAGAAAATCAACAACGAAAAGGATAAGCTTGTTGTGGTCTTATAGGTAATATCTCAAGATTATAAGGTGACAACCGGCCACAACCGGAAATGATTGGATAGCTTAAAAGAACAAAGAAATGCAAAACTCCACTTCAAAAGAATACGGAGAATTAATTACACTTCGAGACGCGAGAAGAAAAGATACTTGAATTTCTCCAACAAAATGTTGATGAACTCTTGAATAATGAAATAAATCATGAAGAACCACCATGAAGAACTCCGGTAACAAAAGGATGGTGACATCAAATTGAAGCTTGAAAAGAATAAGATTAAACCTGCGATGATTTAAATGGGGGGTTCCGACGAAATGGCCGAGGAAATTTGAACTCCAGAAAAGAAAACACTTGGAACTAGAATTTATTCAACAAGAACAAACTCCGAAGGAAGGGATTACTCACTTGGATGAAATAAGAATAAGATTTATTGTATGCTTATCCTTCATCAAATTAAATTGATGACAAGCAAAGTATTTGGCATACTACTTATTCTTCTTGAAAAAGGATTAAGGGGGTGTATAGCACAAAACTTGAGAAAGTCTTCATGAACCACCGGTAGGATTGAAAAGAACGAATGAATTAATATGATAATCAAGGAAAAGGAATCTGAAGGGACCACCGTAAGAATTCGAAAATTGAATGATGAAAGAGAATGAATCACCGGGAAGAATTAGGAGAACAAATATGCTAGAGGGGATCTAGATGCAAAAGAACAAAGAGATCAGGAGCTGATTAAAGAACACTTGAACGAAGCACCGGGATAAATATAGAACGATAGCTGGAATGATGGCCTCTAGTGAAAAGAAATGGAAAAACAACTTCTGACATACTCCGGATAGGTGAGAAAAAGAATATCTGACAATTGGAATAAATCAAGAGGATAATATGAAGCTAGAACCACGAATCTTCGGGAGAACGGGCAAGATTTAGAGGAAAAACTCTTATTCGATCTTCAAATGACGACGAGAAACACCACCAAAATTGCTGAGATACTCCAGGAGAATGAAAAGCGAAGAGGTTGAGCCAACAATGAAAAGAATTTGAAAGCGATCTTGGAGATGGCATCTGACTGATGACATCCATTCTTACGTCACACTTGAAAAGAATTGAGAATAACTCTGGGGAATTAGAAGAGTCAGGTAAGATCCTGGGGAAAAAACCTGTGGGCTAGGGCCCACTGAAGAGATAACACCATTGGAAAGGTATGTTGAACAGATAGATGATGCACCGGAACAATTGAAATATTTGAATGAGGTGACAACCTCGAATTAATTCGAACATAGACGAATCTTCTGAGATGTCTTGAACACTCCGGAAGGATAATTGGCGAGAGGCGAACGAGCAGGGAAAACACTTGATCCGAGGAAAAGAATATAATCACTACCGAAAAACTTGAATTGAATCCACCGGAAAAGAAAAAGAGATGAAGAATGACGAACAAGACGAGAATTCACCGGTTGAAATAATTGAGGGAAAACCTGAAGAGGCTCCGCACGAATGAAATTGATGCTCAAAATAGACTCAGACTCCGGGAAGAAAAAGGGTGGGAGGGCGGGAAAAACAAAGACAACTTGGAAGGGGAAAAACCGATGAATAACTTGAAGAGAAAACACCGATTGAAATCATTGAGGAAAGAAAGCAAAGACTTCGCACGAGTAGAATGGATATTCGATTACGGACTCCAGCTCCGAGAAGAAGAAGGGTGGGCGGGTGGGAAAAGAAAACAACTGAGGATTGAACTTGGCAAAGATGAAGAGGCTTGAGTCACTTGATGAGAAATGCACCGGATAAAAGAGCTGAGAACCAACGAACAAAAAACCAACTGCGTGATCCTAAAGAAAAATTTGAAAGGGAATAGGAGTAATTCAAAACACATACGTCAAGATTCCTTACCAGAGCGACGAAGGGGCTGAGGAGTAAAAAGAATTCCTACTCTCTGATATAACTAGACTCCGAAAACAGTTTTCTTCTAGACTCCACAACGGCCAAACTACACGATCAAACAAGGGGGCTCCTAAGGTCGGTCGAGGCTCTGGTACCAACTTGTCACACCCAATATGCGACCCTATCCAAAAGGAACTCGAAGGTCCCACCAAGGATAGACCCGCATATTGGAACGCTTTTGCAAGGTGGATATCATTACATCAACATTACATAATAGATGGGGATACATACATAAGGCATACAATGCCACACGAATACAACATCATCATACATAAGAGCACTATCCGACTACGGATAAAACACAAACAGAAACTCAAACGACATCCACCTTGCTAGCCCAGGCTGCCGACCTGGAACCTATCCCCTGATCGAAGAAGCAGAAGAAGAACTCAACACAAGCAAGCATCGCTCTCGCGTCATGATCATCCGACAAACCTGTACCTGCAACTGTTGTTGTAGTAATCTTGAGCCACGAGGACTCAGCAATCCCATTACCATGGGTATCAAGACTAGCAAAGCTTAATGGGAAAGGAAGGGATAAAGTGGTGAGGTTGCAGCAGCGACTAAGCATAATATGGTGGCTAACATACGCAATTAAGAGCGAGAAGAGAAGCAAAGGAACGATCGTGAAGCTAGCAATGATCAAGAGGTGATCCTGAACTCCTACTTACGTCAATCATAACCCAAGAAACCGTGTCCACTTCCCGGACTCCGCCAAAAAGAGACCATCACGACTACACACACGGTTGATGTGTTTTAATTCGGATCTGGTGTCAAGTTATCTACAACCGAACATTAACAAATTCCCATCTGCCCATAACCGCAGGCACGGCTTTCGAAAGTTTAAACCCTGCAGGGGTGTCCCAACTTAGCCCATGATAAGCTCTCGCAATCAACAAAGGATATACCTTCTCGCAGGAAGACCCGATCAGAATCGGAATCCCGGTTTACAAGACATTTCGACAATGGTAAAACAAGACCAGCAAAGCCGCCCGATGCGCAGACAATCCCGATAGGAGCTGCACATATCTCGTTCTCAGGGCAACACCGGATGAGACATCCTACGAGTAAAACCAAACCTCGAGTTTCCCCGAGGGGGCCCCGCAGTCTACTCGGTTCGGACCAACACTTAGACAAGCACTGTCCCGGGGGGCTAAAATAAAGATGACCCTCGGGCTCCGGAAACCCAAGGGAAAAAGGGCTAGGTGAGGCAAATGGTAAAACCAAGGTTGGGCCTTGCTGGAGGAGTTTTATTCAAAGCGAACTGTCAAGGGGGTCCCATAAATCACCCAACCGCGTAAGGAACGCAAAATCCGGGAACATAACACCAGTATGACGGAAACTAGGGCGGCAAGAGTGGAACAAAACACCAGGCATAAGGCCGAGTCTTCCACCCTTTACCAAGTATATAGATGCATTAATTAAATAAGAGATATTGTGATATCCCAACATAACCCTGTCCATCATGGAGCAATCTTCAACTTCACCTGCAACTAGCAACGCTACAAGAGGGGCTGAGCAAAAGCGGTAACATAGCCAAGCAACGGTTTGTTAGGAAGGGTGAAAAGGTTAGGGGCTGACATGGCAATTGGGAGGCTTGACGAACAAGTGATAGGTATCGCAGCATAGCGACAGAACGAAGCAACTAGCATACCAATGATAGTAATGAGATCCAACGTGACGGTCATCTTGCCTGAAATCCCGCAAGGAAGAATAACGAGTCCATGAAGAAGATGAAGCCACGAAGACGAACCAAGCGTAGACGAACGAATCCTCACGATCGCAACAAAACGGGAACTATCGAGAAGAAGCACACAACATAGTAAACACACCACACATGAACAAGACAAGATGCACAAACAAGCATGATGCATGACAAGACTACATGAAGCTACTCATGGCAAGAGATGACGCAAACTAGAACAACACATCAAGGCAAGTTTAAATGAGGCCGGAAACAACGTGTAACAATTCCGGTAACTCCTCATATGCAAATTTAGAAATTGGTCCAGATCTTAATAAACCTTATGTTCAAGTTGTTAAACAGCAAGTTAAGATGCACCAAGAGGATCTACATGAAATTCTAGTCAAGTTACATATAAAGTTCATTAGATTCGGAGCTACGGCCTAGAAGATATGAGCAAAACAAGTTAAACATGGCATTGATGCAAAATGCATACAAATATCAAACAAACACCTCAAAACAGGGATGCAACATGATAATATGAAACTACATGCAAAATCAAGCAAGTTTTATATAGAGCACACTCAAAGCGGAGCAACGGTGCAACACATACACTCTATACAAGTCATAACCACAATCTGTCCAAAACAGCAACTAGGCATATTGCAAGCATCAAAACAACATGCTACAGCACCCCAACATGAGAACAAAAGGCATGGGCATGATGTTCAGGTAAAGCATGACAAAACATGAACACTGAGCTATCTCCAGAAATCACTAGAACATGCTCAAAAACACATGGCAAGATTGCAAATAATAACAGTTTCAGCCATTAGCAGAAATAACATCAGGTTGCAATGTTTAGAGCTATCAAACACCATGTTATAGGAACTTAACATGGCAAAAAGGCGTGGCATGAATCTACTAATTGCATAGAACAAAAGTCCCTTAGTGACCATGAGCCAGAAGGGCACAGAAAATATGATGGCACCCATGTAAACATGGCAAGTTTCGTTAACAGATTTAGCAAACAGGGCATGGCATTGACAGAATTATGAAGGCATCTTCGCGATCTGATTCACTCACCACAAGTCATTGCATGACAAGATAAGCATAGCATCAGCAATAAGACATGTTTATGAAGCTATCCATGGCAAGAACAAGTTAATAGCATGCAAGGATCAACTACAACAACCTTGGCAAAATTGAATAACATGTAAACAATCTGCCAGGAAACATTTTGTAGCAAAAGTAGAGCACAAAAATGACATGCTAGGCTACTCCATAATTGCAAACAGGGGCATGGATGGATAGCTCATAACCATATGTACAAAACATCCTTACTGAAGTATCTCAAAATAAGCATGGATCTCTCTGTAGCATCAAGTTTACATGACACAAAAATAACAGCAGAACAGGGACTGAAATCAGCAACATCACGAGGCCTAGTTTACATGCTTGTGCTAGTCACCACATTGATCACAAAAATACATGGCATACACCTCTGTAAAGATGGCATGGCATAGTTCAAAACATATGTAGGTCTCAAGTTCATAAGGTGCACACATCAATCATGGCAAAAATGACAAAAGTGCATGTCCTGATAAGAATCTGAAACTAACATCACATAGCCCTCTTCCAACAGCATTTCGGGAATCAAGATTAGCTCAAATGAAAATGATGCAATGGAATGAAATGAATTACTCGTTGAAGCGAACAATTTGACATATTACACGCATGAAATGGAGCTACGGATGCAGAGTTATGATGCGATGAACATGGCATAAAAATATCTCAGACTCGGGGACTTGGAGAAAAATGGACCTCGGTGGAAAAGTGGACGAGGGGATCCCGCGGGACGAAGCGGTGCCGCGGCCCGTTTGGTTCGCTGCGTTGGTGGATCTAGTCCAGCCCGGGGCGGATCTGGTCGGAGGAGAGCTCCGGTGAGCTCTCCGGCGAGGCACGGTCGATGAGGGGCGGCGGGACCGGAGCGAAGGGGCGCGGGGAGGAGGCGAGGGCGGAGAGGCGCGGCGCGGAGCTCCTCCGGCGAGCTCCGGTGACCGGAGGCGGCGGGGCCGGCGAGGAGGGCCGGTGTGGGGCAGTGGCGCAGCTCGCCGGGCGGCTGGGAGGCGGCACCGGGCGGCGGGGCGGAGAAGGAGGCACGGCCCTGGAGGCAAGGCGCGGCGGCGCGCCGGTGAGGAGGAGGTGGCCGGCACGGTGGAGGGAGCTGGCGGCGGAGGCGAGGCGCACTCCGGCAGCTGGCGGCGGAGACGAGGCGGCGGACGGTGCCAACGCAGGACGGGCTCGCACGGGCCCGATCCAGGTCCCGCGGGCCGCGCGGCGGAGGGAGGAGAGAGAGGGTGAGGTGGTAGCCAGTGATTGGAGGAGGGAGGCGGTGGCGCTGACGTGGCGTCCCCGGATTGGTCCGGGCGACGTGGAGGCGGCGGTGGACGTGTCCGGCCGCCGGGCGGACATGTCCGGCGGCACGCAGGGGAAGAGGCTAGGGTTCATCTGCGCGAAAATTCGGGGGGAGACACCTATTTATAGATTCTGGGAGCTAGGAGAGTTCAAATGAGGCACGGTTTTCGCCCACACGATCGTGATCGAACGACCGAGAGCATGGAGGGGGCTTTGATGGGTTTTGGGCCACTTTGGACTGGTGTTGGGCTGCAACACAAAAAAGGCTTTACGGTTACCCGGTTAACCGTTGGAGTATCAAACGGACTCCAAATGGCACGAAACTTGACAGGCGGTCTACCGGTGCTATACCAACGCCGCTAGGCAAGCCTCGGTCCATTCCGAGAATGTTTAACACCCGCACACGAAAAGAGACAAGAAGGGGACGCCGAATGACATAGGAGTGCTGGATTGCAAAACGGACAACGGGGAAAAAGCTCGGATGCATGAGACGAACACGTATGCAAAATGAGATGCACATGATGACATGGAAAAATGCAACACGCAAGCAAATGACATGGCAAGGACGGTGAATAACTGGCAGACACCTGGCACAACGAATCCGGGGCGTTACACCGTCCGTGCCGATGACATCCGTTATGCCAGAGGCGTCGGATAGTCTGCTGGAAGTGCTTCGTGGTGCTTCCATGGATGAAGAGCACCGTACTCTTATGAGTGCGGTGATTCAGAAAGTTTTGTCTGCCAAGAGTGGACTAACCGAAGCATGCACCAGCCTCCTAACAGGCTTTGAGGTAAGTAATAAAAATGTGTGAAATTACCACCCGATAGGTAGTAGCCCCTGATACTCTGTTTGGTGTTCGGAAAGAAGAGCCGAACAGAGGGTCAATCATAACCCGCAGGAGTCTAATAGTAAGTGTGCATGTGAATGAGCAGGCTGTGCTGCTTGCTACTGTTGTCTGCATAGCCGAGGTCGCCAGACTAAAACGGGACCTGGAGCAGGCGCAGGGAGAGCTCGGCCTCACAAAGAGGCAGCTCGAAGAGAACAAAGGTTTGTGATACCCCGTTCGCATATAATGAAGGATAGATAAAATTGGTTATTCTGACGACAATGTGTCGTGACTTTGTAACAGGGGCCACCACTGAAGTGGCGTCTCTGAAGAAAGCGCTGTCCGAGGCCGAGGACAAAGCGGCTCTAGAGCACATGGAGCGCGATAACAAGATGCTAGAGTGGGCGAGGTACAGCAAGAGCTCCAGGAGCTCGGCAAGAAGTTCGAGTCCCTGGAGCATGATCTTAAGATGAAAGAGACTGAGCTTGCGAAGGCCCTTGCGAGTGTGAAAGACGCCAAGGCCGAAGCCTAAAAGGCACAGCAGGAAATCCAGGCGGCCAAAAATATAGCGGCGGGTAAGACATTCTTTATGCAAAGCAAGCATGTGGAGGAGGCGTTTCTTTTACTTACCCGAATTCGGAGCTCTCCAGGGGCATTCGCAGATCTACCACACAGCGTATCATATGCCGCGGAGTTCTACCGCGCTGAGGAGGGGAGCTCAACGGAGAAGCTGTTCTGGTCCCAGTATGCTGGGGCCGAACACCCAATGCCTCTGAGTGACCAACTGAAGCAGTTGGTTGAGATCCACAGGGCGACCGAAGTGGCTATGAGAAATTTCATAGTCCGGATGTGGCCTGGTGAGCCCTTGCCAACTAGCTACTTAGGCCTGATCAAGCGGATGGTGAATGCCTGTCCGCGGCTTGAAGTTATCAAGCGATCCGTTTGCATTGAGGGTGCTCGCCGGGCCTTTGCCCGCGCGAAGGTGCATTGGGGCAAGATGGATGCGAAGAAGCTGGTGAAGGACGGGCCACCGGAGGGCAAGGCGCATCATTGTCCCGAGAAATATTATGACAGCGCTATGAAGGGCACTCGTCTTGTGGTCAATGAATGTACCAAGGACACAATCCTTGAGTAAATGTACTTCTGCCGTTGTTGTAATATAAAGACAAAGTTATTTGCGCTATATAGCGCTTTTTGATTTAAAATATTACCTTCTGTTCGGCTGTTTATAGAATTCTGAAAGTAGGCCAGTCGTCGGCTTCCGCCCCCATGCAACTAGTACCGGGGTGTTCCTGGAAAAACCCGGACACTCTTTATCCAAATTTTTGGTCCCTTAAGGAGGTATCCGGCGCAGCGAACAAGGCAATCAGACTATGCGGCTTTATAACTTTCACTTAGCCATAGAAGTCTACAATTTTAAATTTCGGCGAAGCCCCTAGAATTTGGAAGGCCGAATTGGGGCGCTATATACGCCTAAATCGGACGAAGCCGATTCCTCGCCTAAAGCGAAAAAAAAATCTTTAAGGATTTTGAGACCTCTCGAATAGTGACCAGCTCTCGCCGCATCATGCCGGTCAGTTTTCGGCTTTCTCTACTGAGGTGCTCGTCCGGAAGAACCGGGACACAATCGCAGTAGTTCTCCCTGTGCTACCTTAGCCGATATAACGGAACGTAAGGTACCAAAACAAGGGAGCCAGGCAAACCCAACTATTGACCCAAGACACGATTCGGAGCTGATGCATATAGTGCTATAAGTTCGGGGTGCCGCACTGTTGAAAGTGTTCGGACTTGTATTATCATATTATGGGGCGCTATAAGAAGCCCCTGGCAAACTGAACGTACCAAGGTGTACGGATGCAGTATTAAATAAACAATTATAAGAAGCCCCTGGCAAAAGGGGAATAATAAGTTGACGCTATATATGATCTCCCATTGATGACTAATACGTTTAAGCGTATGTTTACAATGAGTGTGGTTAAGCATAAGTAAATAGGACTATTTAACATGTCCTATCCAAGGTCAGGCTGCATGTAGGTGCATAAAATAGGTATAACGATCGTGAACAGATTCCACCTGGGTATTTCTTTTGTGCGCAAAGCATGTTGCCTCCTTGGTTTTCTCTCTTGTGTGAGTCCGTCAATCCGGCTCTTCTGAAGAGGCTGCCCGAAAGCAGTGTCCTGAAAGGTAAAAAAGGGGGGTTATTAAAGTATGTTGCGGTTGTACCGCACTATTGACTAAGTCACTGTTGCACCTTCGCCCATGCCCATGGTATTTTCAGTGCGTAGTTGTATACGCGCGGCACGAATGCTCCTTTGATAGGGCTTGAGGGGAGGCCGGACTGCTAGTCGTGCTCTTGGCGTGCCTGGCGATCCAGTTGTGGGGTGCTCCGGACTCGCTTGACGGTGTTCGAGGTTGTCGCTGCCGGATTGGTGGTTTGTCGGAGAAGGCCGCATTGTACATCCACCGCGAGGGCTGCAGTATGTTCTTCTGTACGGAGAGAGCGGTCCATGTTTCCGTTGACTGTTATGAACCCGCGCGGTCCTGGCATCTTGAGCTTGAGGTATGCATAGTGTGGTACCGCATTGAATCTAGCGAATGCAGTTCGTCCAAGCAGTGGTAACCACTACGGAAAGGGACGATATCGAAGATTAACTCTTTGCTTCAGAAGTTATCCAGAGATCCGAAGACCACTTCCAATGTTATAGAGCCCGTGCAACGGGCCTCTACTCCAGGAATTACACCTTTAAAGGTGGTTTTGGTGGGCTTGATCCTTGAAGGGTCGATGCCCATTTTGCGCACTGTGTCCTGATAAAGCAGGTTCAGGCTGCTGCCGCCGTCCATAAGGACTCGCCTGAGGTGGAATCTGTCAATGATTGGGTCTAGGACCAATGCGGCTCAGCTGCCGTGACGGATGTTGGTAGGGTGATCCCTACGATCAAAGGTGATCGGACAGGCTGACCATGGGTTGAATTTAGGGGCGACTGGCTCCATCACATAGATGTCCCGTAGTGCTCGCTTCCGTTCCCGCTTTGGAATGTGGGTGGCGTAGATCATGTTGACCATTTTCACCTGGGGAGGAAATTTCTTCTGTCCCCCCGTGTTCGGACGCTCGGGCTCCTCGTCATCGTCACTGTGTAGCCCCTTGTCCTTGTTTTCGGCGTTTATTTTACCAGCCTGTTTGAACACCAGCAGTCTCTATCGGTGTGGTTTGCTGGTTTGTTCGGGGTGCCATGAATTTGGCACGAGCGTTCCAGTATGCGGTCCAGACTGGACGGTCCCTGATTGTTTCTTTTGAACGGATTTTTCCGCTGACCGGATTTAGATCCGCTGAATCCGGCATTGACTGCCGTGTCTTCAGCGTTGTCGCCGTTGTTCCGTCGCTTATGTCTGTTACGCCATGGCTTGCCGTTATTGTCACGGGCATCCAAGGTGCCGGAATGTGGCGTGGTGCTACTACGAGCCAACCAGCTGTCCTCGCCCGCGCAAAAGCGGGTCATTAGTGTCGTGAGTGCTGCCATGGACTTGGGTTTTTCCTGGCCGAGGTGTCGGGCGAGCCACTCATCACGGGTATTATGCTTAAAGGCCGCCAGGGCTTCTGCGTCCGGACAATCGACTATTTGGTTCTTTTTAGTTAGGAACCGAGTCCAGAATTTCCTGGCTGATTCTCCGGGCTGTTGAGTAATGTGGCTCAAGTCATCGGCGTCCGGTGGTGATACGTCTCCAACGTATCTATAATTTTTGATTGCTCCATGCTACTTTATCTACTGTTTTGGACTATATTGGGCTTTATTTTCCACTTTTATATTACTTTTGGGACTAACCTATTAACCGAAGGCCCAGCCCAGAATTGATGTTTTTTGCCTTTTTTAGTATTTCAAAGAAACAGAATATCAAACGGAGTCCAAACGGAATGAAACCTTCGGGATCGCAATTTTCCAACCGAACGTGATCCAGGAGACTTGGACCCTACTCCAAGCAGGGCCAGAGGAGGTCACGAGGGTGGAGGGCGCCCCTCCCCCCCCTGGGCGCGCCCCCCTACCTCGTGGGCCCCTCGTAGCTCCACCGACATACTCCTTCCTCCTATATATACCTATGTATCCCCGAACAATCAGAACAGGAGCCAAAAACCTAATTCCACCGCCGCAACCTTCTGTATCCACGAGATCCCATCTTGGGGCCTGTTCCGGAGCTCCGCCGGAGGGGGCATCCACCACGGAGGGCTTCTACATCATCACCATAGCCCCTCCGATGAAGTGTGAGTAGTTTACTTCAGACCTTCGGGTCCATAGCTAGTAGCTAGATGGATTCTTCTCTCTTTTTGGATCTCAATACAATGTTCTCCCCCTCTCTCGTGGAGATCTATTCGATGTAATCTTCTTTTTGCGGTGTGTTTGTTGAGACCGATGAATTGTGGGTCAATGATCCAGTATTATCTATGGAAAATATTTGATTCTTCTCTGAATTCTTTTATGTATGATTGAGTTATCTTTGCAAGTCTCTTCGAATTATCCTTTTTGGTTTGGCCTACTAGATTGGTAGTTCTTGCAATGGGAGAAGTGCTTAGCTTTGGGTTCAATCTTGCAGTGTCCTTACCCAGTGACAGAAGGGGCAACAAGGCACGTATTGTATTGTTGCCATCGAGGATAACAAGATGGGGTTTTTATCATATTGCATGAATTTATCCCTCTACATCATGTCATCTTGCTTACGGCGTTACTCTGTTTTTAACTTAATACTCTAGATGCATGCTGGATAGCGGTCGATGAGTGGAGTAATAGTAGTAGATGCAGAATCGTTTCGATCTACTTGTTTTGGACATGACGCCTATATACATGATCATTGCCTAGATATACTCATAATTATGCTCAATTCTGTCAATTGCTCAACAGTAATTTGTTCACCCACCGTAGAATACTTATGCTCTTGAGAGAATCCACTAGTGAAACCTATGGCCCCCGGGTCTATTCTCATCATATCAATCTATATCACTTTATTTACTTGCTTTGTTTTTACTTTGCCTTTACTTTTTACTTTGCATCTATCTATCAAAAATACCAAAAATATTATCTCTATCAGATCTCACTCTCGTAAGTGACCGTGAAGGGATTGACAACCCCTAAGCGTTGGTTGCGAGTTGCTATCATTTTGTGTAGGTACGAGGGACTTGTGCGTGGTCTCCTACTGGATTGATACCTTGGTTCTCAAAAACTGAGGGAAATACTTACGCTACTTTGCTGCATCATCCTCTCCTCTTCGGGGAAATCCAACGCAGTGCTCAAGAGGTAGCAAGAAGAATTTCTGGCGCCGTTGCCGGGGAGGCTCACGCAAGCAAGTCAACCATACCAAGTACCCATCGCAATCCCTATCTCTCGCATTACATTATTTGCCATTTGCCTCTCGTTTTCCTCTCCCCCACTTCACCCTTGCCGTTTTATTTGCCCTCTCTTTCCCAATCTCCTCCTCTCTTTTCGGTTTGCCTTTTTCCCGTTGCCTTTCTGTTTGCTCGTGTGCTAGCTCGTTTGCTTGCTTGTCGTCATGACTAGTTTCTTATATTCTCTGTTATCTGCCGAGAATGAAGTCCTAAATTTTAAACAAAGGGAGGGAGAAAATCTAAAAGATGCTTGGTATAGAATTTGCAATGCTCAAAATAAATATACCAGGAAGCAATCTACTTCAATTCTTCTTCGCAATTTTTACGTAGGTGCTAATCCTTGGTATAGATATATCCTTGATACCATTACCGGAGGGAATTTTTTGGGTAGCCATACTTTTGATTCTTATAATGCTTTAATAGATATATTTGGCTCACCACCTCTTTTGATTAATGGAACTACGTTAACTTTGGAGCATGTTATGCAAAGACTTGAAATTATTGAGAATAAAGTTGCTACCATTGAACCAATTGAAAATCTTGATAAAAAGATCCACAATCAAATTACCCAATATGGATCTAAGGTAGGAATGACTTTGAAAAATATTAAAGAAAAAGATCCCATAGTCAATGAGAAAATAAATCTAGACTCCACAAGAATCGATAAACTTGAGGGTATCATAACCAACTTGGGAACCGCTTTTTCTTCCGTGCAAAATACTCCAAGTTCATCTACTAAAAATACTAAGCCCATTTATGTTCCTAAGAATAAGGGTGAATCATCTAGTAAGGAAACTGCGGATCTTAAATCTATAAGCATTCATCCCAATCTTTTTTCCATCATTAAGGAACATTTTTCTATAGATGAATTTTTTGATCTTTTGCCTGAAAATTTGAAAATTACTAGTAAGAAAGAAAATCCGAAAGGAGGTAGATGCCTCATTGAAGAATTGCCTACCAAAGATGGCAACACTTAGATCTATCCTTGCTTTTATGCCTAGCTAAGGGCGTTAAACGATAGCGCTTGTTGGGAGGCAACCCAATTTTATTTTGTGTTTTGTGTTTTTTGTTTTTGCTTCTGTTTAGGAATAAATAATCCATCTACCTTCTGTTTGGATATGGTTTTTTGTCTTAATTAGTGTTTGTGCCAAGTAGAACCTATAGGATAACCTACGATGATAGTTGATTTGATTCTGCTGAAAAACAGAAACTTTGCGCGCACGAATTTAGTTATGATAAATCACAGGAACGAGCTTTTGCGTTGATTATTTTTGCTTCTGATCAATAAACAAATTTTCCAGGACTTCCTATTTTGGTAGAATTTTTAGAGTTCCAGAAGTTTGCGTTAGTTACAGATTGCTACAGACTGTTCTGTTTTTGATAGATTCTGTTTTTCGTGTGTTGTTTGCTTATTTTGATAAATCTATGGCTAGTAAATTAGTTTATAAACTATAGAGAAGTTGGAATACAGTAGGTTTAACACCAATATAAATAAAGAATAAGTTCATTACAGTACCTTGAAGTAGTGTTTTGTTTTCTTTCTCTAACGGAGCTCACGAGATTTCTGTTGAGTTTTGTGTTGTGAAGTTTTCAAGTTTTGGGTGAATTCTTTTGATGGATTATGGAACAAGGAGTGGCAAGAGCCTAAGCTTGGGGATGCCCATGGCACCCCCAAGATAATCCAAGGACACCAAAAAGTCAAAGCTTGGGGATGCCCCGTAAGGCATCCCCTCTTTCGTCCACTTCCATCGGTAATTTACTTGGAGCTATATTTTTATTCACCAACATGGTATGTGTTTTGCTTGGAGCGTCTTGTATTATTTGTGTCTTTGCTTGTTAGTCTACCACAATCATCCTTGCTGTACACATCTTTTGAGAGAGCCATACATGAATTGGAATTTGTTAGAATACTCTATGTGCTTCACTTATATCTTTTGAGCTTGATAGTTTTGCTCATAGTGCCTCACTTATATCTTTTGAGCGTGATAATTTTTGCTCTAGTGCTTTACTTAGATCTTTTAGAGCACGGTGGTGGATTTCTTTTAAAGAAACTATTGATATCTCATGCTTCACTTAGATTATTTTGAGAGTCTTTAATAGCATGGTAATTTGCTTAATGTTAATATACTTGGTGTTCAAGATATGTGAAACTTTCTTTTGAGTGAATTGAATACTAAGATAAGTTTGATCCTTGATAATTGTTTTGAGATGTGGAGGTGATAATATCAAAGTCGTGCTAGTTGGGTGATTATGAATTTGAGAAATACTTGTGTTGAAGTTTGCAAGTCCCGTAGCATGCACGTATGGTTAAAGTTGTGTAACAAATTTGAAACATGAAGTGTACCTGGCTTGTACATCCTTATGAGTGGTGGTCGGGGACGAGCGATGGTATTTTCCTACCAATCTATCCCCCTAGGAGCATGCGCGTAGTACTTGAATTTTTGATGACTTCTAAATTTTTGCAATAAGTATATGAGTTCTTTTGACTAATGTTGAGTCCATGGATTATACGCACTCTCACCTTTCCGCCTTTGCTAGCCTCTTCGGTACCGTGCATTGCCCTTTCTCACTTGGAGAGTTGGCACAAACTTCGTCGGTGGATCCAAACCCCGTGATACGATATACTCTATCACACATAAACCTCCTTATATTTTCCTCAAAATAGCCACCATACCTACCTATCATGGCATTTCCATAGCCATTCCGAGATATATTGCCATGCAACTTCCACATCATCATCATGACATACATTACTTTTGTCATATTGCCATTGCATGATCTTGTAGTTGACATCGTATTTGTGGCAAAGCCACCATGCATTATTTTCCATACATGTCACTCTTGATTCATTGCACCATCCCGGTACACCGCCGGAGGCATTCATATAGAGTCATATCTTGTTCTAAGTTTCGAGTTGTAATCCTTGTGTTGTAATCAATAGAAGTGTGATGATCATCATTATTAGAGCATTACCCAAATAAAAAAAGAGAAAGGCCAAAAGAAAAAAAGGCCCAAAAAAGAAAAAAAAACGGGCAATTCTACTATCTCTTTTTCCACACTTGTGCTTCAAAGTAGCACCTTGTTCTTCATGTAGTGAGTCTCATATATTGTGCTTCAAAGTAGCACCATGTTCCTCATGTAGTGAGTCTCATAAGTTGTCTTTTTATACTAGTGGGAATTTTTCATTATAGAACTTGGCTTGTATACTCCTACGATGGGCTTCCTAAAATGCCCTAGGTCTTCGTGAGCAAGCGAGTTGGATGCACACCCACTAGTTTTCTTTTGTTGCGCATTCATAGCTCTAGTGCATCTGTTGCATGGCAATCCCTACTCCTCATGTTGACATCAATTGATGGGCATCTCCATAGCCCGTTGATTAGCCTCATCAATGTGAGACCTTCTCCTTTTTTTGTCTTCTCCACACAATCCCCATCATCATATTCTATTCCACCCATAGTGCTATATCCAAGGCTCACGCTCATGTATTGCGTGAAGGTTGAAAAAGTTTTGAGATTATTTAAGTATGAAACAATTGCTTGGCTTGTCATCGGGGGTATAGAAGTTGGGAACATCTTTGTGTGACAAAAATGAAGCATAGCCTAACTATATGATTTTGTAGGGATGAACTTTCTTTTGCCATGTTATTTTGAGAAGACATGATTGCTTTGATTAGTATGCTTGAAGTATTATTATTTTTGTGTCAATATGAACTTTTGTCTTGAATCTTTTGGATCTGAATATTCATATCACAATTAAGAAGATTTACATTGAAATTATGCCAAAGTATCACTCCGCATCAAAAATTCTTTTTTATCATTTATCTACTCGAGGACGAGCAGGAATTAAGCTTGGGGATGCCTGATACGTCTCCAATGTATCTATAATTTTTTATTGCTCCATGCTACTTTATCTACTGTTTTGGACTATATTGGGATTTATTTTCCACTTTTATATTACTTTTGGGACTAACCTATTAACCGGAGGCCCAGCCCAGAATTGTTGTTTTTTGCCTTTTTCAGTATTTTGAAGAAACAGAATATCAAACGGAGTCCAAACGGAATGAAACCTTCGGGATCGTGATTTTCCAACCGAACGTGATCCAGGAGACTTGGACCCTACTCCAAGCAGTGCCCGAGGAGGTCACGAGGGTGGAGGGTGCCCCCCTGGGCGCGCCCCCCTACCTCGTGGGCCCCTCGGAGCTCCACCGACGTACTCCTTCCTCCTATATATACCTATGTATCCCCAAACGATCAAAATAGGAGCCAAAAACCTAATTCCACCGCCGCAACCTTCTGTATCCACGAGATCCCATCTTGGGGCCTGTTCCGGAGCTCCGCTGGAGGGGCATCCACCACGGAGGGCTTCTACATCATCACCATAGCCCCTCCGATGAAGTGTGAGTAGTTTACTTTAGACCTTCGGGTCCTTAGCTAGTAGCTAGGTGGCTTCTTCTCTCTTTTTGGATCTCAATACAATGTTCTCCCCCTTTCTTGTGGAGATCTATTCGATGTAATCTTCTTTTTGCGGTGTGTTTGTTGAGACTGGTGAATTGTGGGTTTATGATCCAGTATTATCTATGGAAAATATTTGATTCTTCTCTGAATTCTTTTATGTATGATTGAGTTATCTTTGCAAGTCTCTTCGAAATCCTTTTTGGTTTGGCCAACTAGATGTGTAGTTCTTGCAATGGGAGAAGTGCTTAGCTTTGGGTTCAATCTTGCGGTGTCCTTACCCAGTGACAGAAGGGGTAGCAAGGCACGTATTGTATTGTTGCCATCGAGGATAACAAGATGGGGTTTTTATCATATTGCATGAATTTATCCCTCTACATCATGTCATCTTGCTTACGGCATTACTCTATTTTTAACTTAATACTCTAGATGCATGCTGGATAGCGGTCGATGAGTGGAGTAATAGTAGTAGATGCAGAATCGTTTCGATCTACTTGTTTTGGACGTGATGCCTATATACATGATCATTGCCTAGATATACTCATAATTATGCTCAATTCTATCAATTGCTCAACAGTAATTTGTTCACCCACCATAGAATACTTATGCTCTTGAGAGAAGCCACTAGTGAAACCTATGGCCCCCGGGTCTATTCTCATCATATCAATCTATATCACTTTATTTATGTGCTTTGTTTTTACTTTGCCTTTACTTTTTACTTTGCATCTATCTATCAAAAATACCAAAAATATTATCTCTATCAGATCTCACTCTCGTAAGTGACCGTGAAGGGATTGACAACCCCTAAGCATTGGTTGCGAGTTGCTATCGTTTTGTGTAGGTACGAGGGACTTGTGCGTGGTCTCCTACTGGATTGATACCTTGGTTCTCAAAAACTGAGGGAAATACTTACGCTACTTTGCTGCATCATCCTCTCCTCTTCGGGGAAATCAAACGCAGTGCTCAAGAGGTAGCAGGTGGTCGCACGTATGTGCCCTGGAAGTTGTCGAGGAATGCTTCTTCCAGATTTTCCCAACTTCCAATGGAATTTGCCGGTAGACTGTTTAGCCAATGCCGGGCAGGTCCTTTGAGCTTAAGGGGAAGATAGTTGATGGTGTGTAGATCATCTCCGTGGGCCATGTGAATGTGGAGAAGGAAATCTTCAATCCATACTGCGGGGTCTGTTGTGCCATCGTATGACTCGATGTTTACGGGTTTGAACCCTTCTTGGAATTCATGATCCATCACTTCATCAGTGAAGCAGAGGGGGTGTGCGGCGGCTCTATGTCGAGCTATGTGGCTACGTAGTTGAAATGATTCTGGGTGGCTGTATTCGGCCCTGCCGGACTTGTTCGTAGTGTATCCGGCGTGACGGTCATCGCCGCATGTTGGGGCATGCCCCTCGATCTGTAGATCGATCTTGGTTGTCCTGCTTTGTTTTCTAGTATATCTTGCAAGTCTTGCCTATTACCCCGGGTCGTAGTGTATTGGCGTGGGGGCACGGGCTGGTATCCGGGCTTATATGCCATTTTATCCCGGCCACGAGGTGGCCGGTCAGCCATGTGGCGCTCGAGTCCGTATTCCTCGTATGCCAGGACTTCAGTCCATCTGTCTGTGAGCAGGTCTTGATCATCTTGGAGCTGCTGTTGGTTCTTTTTCAGGCTCCTCGCGGTGGCCATGAGCCGGCGCTTGGAGCGCTCTTGCTCCACGGGGTTCTCGGGTACGCCGAATTCGACGTTGCCGAGGCCAATCTCGTCTTCGGAGGGGGGCATGTAATTGTCCTCCTCCGGATATCCATCCATCACCTGTTCGTCTGGGCTGACCTACCCGTCTTCCTGCTCGGCCTGCTCGAAGGCGGGCTGATCAGGGTTGTACTCGTCTTCGGCAGCATCTTGATTGTTTTCGTCTCCCGTGCCGGTATTGCTATGGCGGGACTTGGAGCGGCGCCGACGACGCCCATGCTTTGCTTTCTTCCCTGAGGGGCTATCCTCCATTGCCTCATTGCCATTGGTTTCTTTCGGAGTTTCCACCATATATATATCATATGAGGAGGTGGTTGTCCACTGCCCCGTGAGCGGTGGCTCCTGTTCTTCTCCTGCATCATCGTCCATACCGTCGATGTCTTCGGAGTCGAAGTCAAGCACATCGGTTAAGTCATCGACCGTGGCAATGAAGTGGGTGGTGGGTGGGCAACGAATTCCTTCGTCGCCCGCTTCCCACTCTAGCTGGACATAGTTCGGCCAAGAGTCTCCTGACAAGGAGAGAGACTTTAACGAGTTCAACACGTCGCCAAAGGGCGAGTGCTGGAAGATATCCGCTGCGGTGAACTCTAATACAGGAGCCCAACCAGGTTCGGCGGGCTCCGGAGCGCGCGGACTGGAACCCAGAGCCGGATACGAGTCCGAGGGTCCGATGTCACAGGCTTCTTTGGGGGCGAGGCATGTGTTCGGCTCTGCCGCCAATGAGTGCGCGGCCTGCGGAGTGGGGTCCATCCACCCATCCTTAGGCGACGCGGTCTGCTCCGGATTTAGGGGCTACCGCGGGGTCGACATCCCGAGCATTGTCCGACAGCAGGTCTAAGCCATGCTCATCGTGACTGTCCAGCGCTCCTGGCATAGGCCCAAATCCGTTGAAGATCAAGTCTCCGCGGATATCAGCCGTGTAGTTCACGTTTCCGAACCTGACCTGGTGGCCAGGGGCGTAGCTGTAGATCTGCTCCAGTTGGCCAAGCAAATTGGCCCACAGTGTGAAGTCGCCGAACACGAAGATTTGTCCGGGGATAAAAGTCTCACCCTGGACCATGTTGTTGAAGATTGAAGGAGCCATCAAGCCTTGCAGCGACGACACAGAGGAACTCTCAATGAAAGCACCAATGTCGGTGTCAAAACCGGCGGATCTCGGGTAGGGGGTCCCGATCTGTGCATCTTAGGCCAATGGTAACAGGAGGCAAGGAACACAATGTTTACCCAGGTTCGGGCCCTCTTGATGGAGGTAAAACCCTACTTCCTACTTGATTGATATTGATGATATGAGTAGTACAAGAGTTTATCTACCACGAGATCGTAGAGGCTAAACCCTAGAAGCTAGCCTATGATGATTATGATTGTGATCGTCCCTCTAAGGACCAACCTCTCCGGTTTATATAGACACTGGAGAGGGCTAGGGCTTACCCGGAGTCGGTTACAAGGAAGGAAATATAATATCCGGATTGCCAAGCTTGTCTTCCACGCAAAGGAGAGTCCCATCCGGACACGGGGCGGAGTCTTGAGTCTTGTATCTTCACGCTCCAACAGTCCGGACAAAGTGTACAGTCCGGCTGTCCGGATACCCCCTAATCCAGGACTCCCTCAGCCGCCACAGTAGAAGACGAGCTGATCCGAACCTAGCTCATCTACACACCACCATAAGAACACCTCTCCTCGCGAGGCTATTCTTCCTTTGTACTATTCATCATCAGCCCAAGAGGCAATCCACCACACCACACACTGGATTAGGCTATTACACCACAACTGTGGCCCAAACTAGTATAAACCTCGTGTCTCTTGTGTTGTTCATCGTGCTAGCTAGAATCGCGGCGAGGTTGAGGGTGTGTTTCGGTAGGAGAAGATCTTTGTGCGCACCCCAGAGTTCGAACCTTAAGGGTTTTGCCAGAACCCGATATCCGACAACCGCTATAAGCGCACACACGCAGACCCTACCCCTATGAGCCCCTTCGAGAGAGTGAGCCAGCATATGATCTTGAGATTTTATGAAGTCACCATAGGTGCCTCATGGTCGAGTGGAACGTATCCTCCCATTGAATGCACGTGCCAGAAAATACTAAAATTAACCCAAGATAAATGCGAGCACCAGGACTTTAACCCTGGTGGGCTCGAGAAACCACTATCCTCCTAACCATCCAACCACATGTTGGTTAGCACGACAAAATGTATGTGGTGACCGTGCTGAGCTTATTCTAAAGACCAGTGACCATATCGTGCTTTCGCTTCAAATACAATGACCGTAAGTGTCGTCAACAAAATATGGAGCATGCATCAAATGCAAAGTCCGTCAGTGTCATCAAGAAAATACGGAGACGTATCGTGAGCTAGATACCGTATGATCACCACAAGAATGTATATAGTGGCCGTAATGAGCATATTATGAAGTCCAGTGATCGTATAGTGCTTTAGCTTGAAATACAGTGACCGTCACGCGTGAATGTGTCGTGGGCATGCATACTTTTAGAGGGCCGAGAGATAGCTTGTGTGCGTACGTGAAAGTGGTGTAGAAAGAGGGGGTGTCCGATGGAGACAAGGAGAGATATGCCCTTCGTTTCTCTTTCCCGTGACTAATATTTTAGGAGAATATATAAACATTCACAATGCAGAACAAATATTTTTGGATGCACCATGCAATTAACTTTCATGTATAACATTGTACTATTGTATATGCTTATTTTCTTAGTAGCCGATTGTGTGTGTGGTGTGGTGGGCACATCATTTCTAGTGGTGGTGGGTCAACTTGAGGACTCATGGGTCGGTTCCATCCTGCGCCACAGAGGTTGGACCAAGACGCGTTATACGAAGACTCATGTGGAGGACTCAGCGTACAACATGAAGCTACCAGAGTCGTGGTGGACTCTATCCCCACTGGTGATAAGCTGACTATATATGATTTGTAACCCTAGGCCTCGAGTATGTTATATAAGCTTGGGGGCTAGTTCGTCGATAGTATACACACACGCACAATGCCTGGTATTCACGTGTACTTTGTACACACCCCTATCACTAATATTTCCTCAATTGTAAGGGTCCGAACTAGGGTAAAACTTTGCCTTGTATTACCATCCAGCCTAACAGTCAGGGATATCCTACCGAATGATATGATGGAATCATATCTGCCAACTACCAAGAGAGAGGTGTGTCTGGGGGGGTTCAGGGGCAATGTGTGCAAGAGAGGCCGAAAGATAATGTGTGTGCGGGAGACATGTAGGCACGTGCGGGAGACATGTAGGCACATATACGTGCGTATAGATGGCTAGTAGAGACCGTGCGTGTGTGTATATATGCATGTGAGAGAAATAGTGTTTTCCAACTGAGATTAGTGAAAAGAGTGGTACATAGTAGCCAGAGAGAGAGAGAGAGAGAGAGAGATAGAGAGAGAATGTGCATGAGACACACCGACACCCCGAGAGAGATTGTGAGCATGTGTGAAAGAGAAATGCCAATGCATATAAAGTGTGTGCACTTATGTGTTAGATAGAGAGAGATATATAGCGGTTGTGAGAACGGGCCGAGGCATAGTGCATCTACGTGTAAAAGGTGCTTCTACGCATTAAATTAAAATATAAGTGGCATTATTATTTTTGGATGAGATCATGAATTTTGCAAATTGCGTGTGGACGAAAATCGGTCTATCAGACACCCATACTCTATTGAATTCTAGCATGTGCATGTGTTTATTCCATATTATCGATCGATAGAGTGAGAGCGGTTTGAAATATAGGCAATGGATTGCTTTTGCAATTCATATATAAACATTAATTTGTGCACTCCATGTGGTTAGTGTGAAGCACTTTATACATTTGTCACTTGCATGTATACATTCCAAATTGCTAGCTATGAAATAGAATGCATGTTGAATTCAACATAAAGGGGGTTTCGAAGATTCGAATTCATAGGAAGTGCATTCATCTATTTGAACCCAAGATAATGGCATTTGTAAATCAGATCTAAAAGGGGGCCTCAATCTTTGTTGTGCGTTTGAACATGCTATATATTCATACGCATGTCTAACTTTTTTTGCAACCAAGGAGATTATATCTGGAACCATGCATGAACTGAGGTAAGTTGCATATTTTTTTAATATATACTCGTGTACAATATATATCCAAATATACCTCTCCATTCCAAAATAATCATGGCTTTAGGATTTTCAAGAGTAAAGATTAGTGAAGTTTGACAAATCCTGAAAGTTCAATTCAGGAGAACCAAAAACGTTAATGCTTCTGCTCCCAAATATTGAACGAAGCGCCAAATAAGCCTCTGGTCACCCGAAACCACGCGAGACTAATGTTTAGCGGTAGGAAATTACTGTCCTGACTCTGGCCCGTGTAGCCTATCGGCCCGATGTCCAAAGGTCTAAACCGGGGTAGGTTTGTAACTTCACCAAGACGCCAGTCTCAACCGCCTCCAAGAAGCATTCATACGTCGTGGGCGCCTAAACACCCATGCGCTCCGCCAAAATCTAGCCCGCCCACATTTGGGACACCTGAGATTATTGTCCTACCCCCCAACCCGCAATATGTCCAAAATTTTAGATGGGGGCAAAGTTTGTAACTTTCCCCAAATTTCAAACAAGCGCATCCCAAACCGAAACACTGTTCCCCCTTAGTCCCCCCTCCCTCTGTTTCCCCATTCATACTTTGTGGGCGCCAAAAGGCTCTCTCCACCAGCCGCAAAACCCCAGCCTCCTCCGTCCTCCACCCCATAGAGCCCAATCCACCGCCGCCCTCCTCCATCACGCCGGAGCCGGTACCCCGACGTCGTCATCCAACGCCACTGCAACCGCAATGCCATCAAGGACTTAGCAGCTGAAGCCGAGGCAGAGCTGCCTCCACGACACCGACCTCGATGTGCGCCGTACCAAAACCACTCTGACCACGCCGTCCTATGCCTCATCGCTGCCGCTCCACTGTCGCAACCGTCCACCACACTATTGTTGTTCCCGCTATGCCATCGTTCGTTGCCTCGGATCTGGTTCCCCTTCGCCGATAGACGGCCACCGCACCACACTCAACAACTTGGCCATGGGTTCGTCCAAGGCTCCACCGTCCTCCACAACTTCTCGTTTCCAGCGAACCACAAGAAGATCGTTGAAACACAGAAGGAGGACACAGCACTGCCAGCAGAAAGAGGTACTCCTCTTCCCTTATTCATGCAAAGCTTACGTCTCTGCTCACACCGTATTCATCCCACGAAAGAAACTAGTTGAGCACTTCTTACTGCATCTTCTTCGTGATACTAAATGCACAAGGTTTCCTCCCTTTACTATTTCACCTTTGCTAGAGGTCAGTAGCCTGCCTGGATTTCAATTCAGGGTTAGTCGAACTGCAATTAAAATAAGCAGCACCCGCTTAGGCACGCGTAGCACCTAGTCTGCCTGTTCGCTGGGGAAGCGGTGCATCGGTGTCTATCATAGGGGTGTGGGGCGCAGGAGTTGCTTGCGCCCGATCTGGACGTCGGGGGGCTTGAATAGATGGCCGAGGGGCGGTGCCAAGCACGGCGATGCAGTGAGGTCGAGAGGAGGGCGTAGGCAGGGGACTGGGCCAGTGGTCGCTGGCATTTCGAGGAAGATTGTCAACACTAACTGGCTGGAGGTAGATGAAGGCGATCTGCCCGTTCTTTGTACATCGAACGGTGCAGAAAAAGTGGATTGGCATATTTGTTTTCAGTTGACTGTTATTTTCATAGAATCCTGTAGTAATTTAGTGTGCCATGCATGTTGTAGAGCTATCATATGTCTCCCGTCATTTATTTCTCATCGACCTGCTATCTGCTACCTTTACACTGTACTAATTGTGCACACACTTCACCCATACTCACACTATTGTTTTTTATGCATGGGTATTTCAGACTCGGACGCAGTGTTGATGAATGCAGAAAAGAAAAGACAGAAGTCGCTCCAGTGTAATTCAAAGATAAGCACTAAGCGTTTCAGCGCTCTAAAGGGTGCAGTGTCAGCAGTTGGAGACAGTAAACGTAGCTCTGCAGTTGATGATCTCAATTACCACACACAACCATCCCAGGTGCTTGCTTTAACTTCACGCTGTCAAATGTGGTTGCATGTTGCATATGGTGTCTAGCTTGTATTGCTTCCAGTTTGGTTAAATTGCATCTGCTTACTTTACACATTATACCTTTGATAATGACATGCCTTCCTGTTTTTGATACATACTACATATGTATATTAACCATGTTCGTACATCAAACTAATGCTCTTTTGTATCCCTCATCAATCACTTATGATGAGACAGTCACCCTAGTGGGTTACTGTGAGACGCCCTACTCGTTTAAAGAGTGTAGTGTCATCCTCCCCACATGATTCTCAAGAAACAGCAAGGCTAAATGAAGATAGTCAACGTAGCTCTCTAGTTGATGACCGCAATTCCCCCACACCACCATCGCAGGTGCTTGCTCTTACTTGGCAGTGTGATATGTGGTTGCATGTTCCATATGGTGTCTACCTTGTAATGCTTCTAATTAGGGTATATTGCATTTGCTTAGTACCTGCGAATATGACATGCCTTCCTATTTTTGGTACATATTATGTCTTTCTATTAACCATGTTCTTACATCAAACTACTTTTCTTGTGTATTCCTCATCAATCACTTCTGACGATACACCTTCAAGTTAACAGTGTAATATTGGTTGCATCTTGCATATCATTTCAAACATGTATTGCCTCTAATTTGTTGAAGTGCCATTTATAATGAGACACATCTAACTTGGTAGAGTGATTTTGGTTGGATCTTTCATATGGTGTCTAGATTGCATTGCTTCCAATTTGTTGAAAAGCCTTCTGCTTAGCCTTTTTCATACATATTCCATCCTCCCACAATGTGGTTGCCATACATAAAAGTTGTGTTCGTCCGTATCATGCATCAACGAATTTGGAAGTGCGAATTTCATTCCTTTTTCTTGTGTGTTTACTTGACAAGGCAAAATCTGAAAGGACGAAGGCACGGAATGATGGTGGTCCTCTAGAGCAACCGAAACAGATGATCTCTGCAGATTCTCCTGCTACTCGTACTGTAGTGCAAGTTTCAAATCTCATCTCCCCTACTCCACAACCCAAGGTGCTTGCCCTAAAATGGCAGTTTGATATCTGGTTGCATGTTGCATATGGTGCCTAGCTTATATTGCTCCTAATTTGTTAAATTGCATCTCCTTAGCTTACACATTATACATGTGAATATGACATGCCTTCCTGTTTTTGGTACATACTACATCTGCCTAGCACACCATGTTCTTACATCAAACTACTGTTCTTGTGTATCCTGCATCTATTGCTTATGATGAGACAGTCACGCCCGTGGGTTAGTATGAGACGTGCTACTCTTATAAAGAATGCAGTTTCATCCTCTCCACATGATTCTCAAGAAACAGCAAGCCTAAATGAAGATATTGAGCGTAGCTCTGTACTTGAAGACCGCACTTCCCCTACACCACCATCATAGGTGCTTGCTCTAACTTCGCAGTGTGATATGTGGTTGCATGTTGCATACGGTGTCTAGCTTGTAATGCTTCTAATTAGGGTAAATTGCATATGCTTAGTTTACACATTATACCTGTGAATATGACATGCCTTTCTATTTTTGGTACACACTACATCTATGTGTTAACCTTGTTATTACATGAAACTACCTCTCTTCTGTATCCTGCATCAATCACTTACGATGAGTCACTTTTATTCGTTGCATATTGCATATTATTTCTAGCCTGTTGCAATGTATTGCTTCTAATTTGGTCAAATACATTTTTTAGGGCACCCTTTTAATTTGGCAGAGTGATATTGGTTTCATCCTTCACATGGTTTCTAGCTTGTATTGATTCTAACAAGTTCAAACACCTTGTGCTTAGTTTTCACTTTATACATCATACATGTCAATATGTCACGCCGTCCTGTTTTTCATACATATTCCATCCTCCTATCATGCGGATGTCTTACATGAAAGTAGTGTTTGTCAGTATCATGCATCAATGAGTTCTGAAGAGTAAATTTTATTCCTTTTTCTTGCGGGTTTGACTTGACAAGGAAAAGTCAAGAAAGAGGAAGGAAAAGAGTAAGGAAGGTGATGATGGTGGTCCTCTGCAGCAACGTAAACGGAGCATCTATACCGATTCTCCTTGTACTGCTAGTGCATTACAAGGTCCAAGTCTCCGCTCCCCTACTCCACCATCCAAGGTGCTTGCTCTAACTTGGCAGTGTGATATTTGGTTGCATGTTGCATATGGTGTCTAGCTTGTATTGCTCCTAATTAGTGTAAACTGCATCTGCTTAGCTTACACATGATACGTGTGAATATGACACACTTTCCTGTTTTTGGTACATACTATATCTATCTATCACACCATGTTCTTACATGAAACTAATCTTCTTGTGTATCCTGCATTTGTCACTTATGATGGGACACCTTTAAGTTGGCAGTGTGATATTGGTTTAATGCGCTTTTAGTTTGAAAGTCATCAAGGAGATCAAGCAGCGAGCAACAAATTTTAATGCGCGTTTATTTTGAAAGTCGAGTGGCAAATTTAGATGGAAATAGTTTAGCTAAGTATTCAAATTCTTTTGAGAAGGGGCACCACTTGTGGTTAGGTCAACCCCATGATTAATTTGTTGAAGTGCCTTCTGCTTAGTTACCACATCATAGGTGTGAATATGTCAAGCCGCCAGTTTTTCGTACATATTCCATCCTCGTATCATGACTTTGCCTTTCATTAGAGTAGTGTTTGTCAGTATCATGCATGAATGAGTTCTGAAGAGCGCATTATATTCCTTTTTCTTGTCGGTTTGACTTCACAATGCAAAATCAATAAAGCTGAAGGAAATTGGCAAGGCATTGGATGATGGTGGTCCTTCCGAGCAACTGAAATGGAGGTTCTCTACAGATTCTACTCCGCCATCCTCCCAACAAGATTCGCAAGACAACGCAAGGCTAGACAGTCAACGTAGCCATGTAGATGATGAGCACATCTCCCCTACTCCACCGTCACAGGTGCTTGCTCTAACTTGGCACTATTATATGTGGTTGCATGTTGCGTATGATGTCTAGCTTGTATTGCTTCTAACTTTGTTGAATTGCATCTGCTTACTTTACACATAATGCCTATGAATATGACATGTGTTCCTGTTTCTAGAACATACTATATCTGATCACACCATGTTCTTACATCAGACTACTGTTCTTGCATATACCGTATCAATCACTTATGATAAGGCACCTTTAAGTCACCACTATGATATTGGTTGTGTCTTGCATATGATTTCTAGCATGTACTGCTTCTAATTTGTTGAAATGCCATATAGTTTGAACTTGGCAGAGTGATATTGGTTGCATCTTTCATATGGTGTCTAGCTTGCAGTGCTTCTAATTTGTTGAAATGCCTTCTGCTTAGTTACCACATCATAGGTGTGAATATGTCATGCCATCCTGTTTTTCATACATATTCCATCCTTGCATCATGTGTATGCCTTTCATCCGAGTAGTGTTCGTCAGTATCATGCATGAATGAGTTATGAAGAGCGAATTATATTCCTTGTGCTTGTCGGTTTGACCTCACAATGCAAAATCAATAAAGCTGAAGGAAATTGGCAAGGCATTGGATGATGGTGGCCCTTCCGAGCAACTGAAACGGAGGTTCTCTATAGATTCTACTCCGCCATCCTCCCAACAAGATTCGCAAGACAATGCAAGGCTAGACAGTCAACTTAGTTATATAGATGATGAGCACATCTTCCCTACTCCACCATCACAGGTGCTTGCTCTAACTTGGCACTATTATATGTGGTTGCATGTTTCGTATGATGTCTAGCTTGTATTGCTTCTAACTTTGTTGAATTGCATCTGCTTACTTTACACATAATGCATGTGAATATGACACGTGTTTCTGTTTCTAGAACATACGTGTACATGATGAACACATCTCCCCTACTCCACCATCACAAGTGCTTGCTCTAACTTAACTGTTATATGTGGTTGTGTTTTTCGTACGATGTCTAGTTTGTATTGCTTCTGATTATGTTGAATTGCATCTGCGTAGCTTACAACTTATACCTACAACAATCACTTACCCATAAGACACATTTAACTTGGGACTGTGATATAGGTTGTACTGCTTCTAATTTCTTGAAATGGCACTTACGACGAGACACTTTTTACCTGATAGAGTGATATTGGTTGCATGTTCATATGGTGCCTAGCTTTCATTTCTTCTAATTTTATTGAAATGCCTTCCGCTTACTGTTTTTTCATACATATTCCATCCTCCTATCGTACGTGTGAATATGCAACGCTGTATTTTTTTGTATATATTCCATCCTCCTATCCTGCGCTTGCCTTACATCAAAGTAGTGTTCGTCTGTATCATGCATCAACCAGTTATGCAGAGCTAATTTTATTCATCTTCTTGTGGTTTTGACTTCATAAGGCAATATCAGAAAATAGGAAGGAAAAGAGTAAGTTAGGGGATGTTGGTGGTCCTCCGCACCGACGCAAACAGAGACTCTCTAGATTTGCCACTGCTACTGCTAATGAAGTTGAAGTCCCAAGTCTGCATGATGAGTTCATTTCCCGTACTCCACCATCGTAGGTGCTTGCTCTAAGTTGACAGTGTGATAATTGGTTTCATGTTGCATATGTTGTCTAGCCTGTATTTCTTCTATTTTAATTAAATTGCACTTGTTGAGTTTATACGTTATACATGTGCATATGACATGGCTTTTTGTGTCTAGAATACACTATATCTATCTATCATACCATGTTCTTACATAAAAAATACTATTATTGTGTATCCCGCATCAGTCACTCATGATTGGACGCTTTTAACATGGCAGTTTGATAGTGGTTGCATCTTGCATTGATTTCTACGTTGTACTGCTTCTAATTTTTCGAATTGCCACTTATGACAAGACACATTTAACTTGGCAGATTAATATTGGTTGCATCTTTCATATGGTGTCTAGCTTGCATTACTTCTATTTTCTTGAAAATCCTTCTACTTAGTTTACACATCGTAATTGTGAATATGTTACGCCGTCCTATTTTTCTTACATATTCCATCCTCATATGGTTGTCTTACATCAAAGTATTGCTTGTCTGTATCATGCATCAATGAGTTCTGAAGAGCGATTTTATTCTTTTGTGTTGTGGGTACGGCTTGACATGGCAAAGTCAAAAAAGAGCAAAAAAGATAATATAGTAGGGAGTGGTGTTACTCGTCGGGTGAAACGGAAAAGGATCTGCCGTCGAGATTCTACTGGTACTTATAGTGCAGTAGAAGGTACAAGTCCACCGGCTAAATCTACAAACACAATATCACCTGCTCCACCAGCTGCGGCATCCGCTTCAACTGTACCAGCATCTCAACGAGTTACTCGTTCGTTTGCTTCGGAACTGGCCAGTTCTCAAGCTGCCTTCACACCTAACACTACTTCCGAAGCACTACTGACACAACAGGACTTGGCAAGATCAGATGAACCTCATGAGCATCAACACCAAGACGGTACCTGACCGAGTCAAGTTGCAGTTGCATGCTCCTTTATATGTACTCTCACAGTTGGATGTACACTAACACTTTCCATATTCATTGTTGAACTAGCACCACGGTGCAAGCGGAAACAAACATCAAGAATAATGCTTGACAGGTTAACAAAATTTAAAGGAGGAAGAATGGAGATCCATTTTGAGGCGGGTTTAAAAAAGCCACGTGATGCTACAGAGTCAGCCAAGTTAGTATTAGAGGTAGCCATTGCCGTTAGGTGTCATGCACGTATCCTCCCAACGTGGATCCAGTACAGGAATGAGAAAGACAATACCCAGTTTAACACCTTCCTTGACCATTTATCCGTAAGTAATATTATTCATCGCAATTAGTAATATTGTCTTGCTTTGTCCCATACTTTATAGATTCCTCCTAATAAGACTCATATTCTTTTTTCAACAGATGAGGTTCAAGTTGGATCCGAAAGATGATGCAACTAAACAAGCATGCACTCATGTTTTTCAATCTGCTCTGCGACAGTACCGGTACCACCTTAGAAAATCTCACTTTGAAGGCAAGGCTAACAATGAAATCGCCCAAACATCTCCAGTGGAATATATTACAGATGAAGACTGGACAACCCTTGTTAAACACTAGTCTGATCCAAAGTATCAGGTAGGCTATATGTATTTGATTAGACAACATATTAAACTTGTATTTATGTATGTGCCTTACAAGTGTATCTTCTTCTAGGCTAACTATTTGAAGAACAAGACCAACCGTTCTAAAGTGAAATTCCAACAGACAACAGGCTCTCGTAGCTATATTGCACACTGTGAGGCTCTTGTAAATAGCTGCTACTTCTTACTTTTTTCTGTGTCATATTATCGTATCTATATTGACTTGTTCCAAATACAGAGGAAAGCCCATGCGTACCAAAAAGAACTTGAACTGAATGCAGTGCAAATCTTCAAGGATTGCCACACCAGCAAGATGAAGGGCATGAGTACACCAGTTCAAGCCGTTGTTGTAAGTCCTTATTCCTCCTACCTTTGAACTGATTGTTACCGTGATGTGTTCATTTAACTACTTGGTTTGCAGCCAATGTCAGTTACTCTGTTCACTTTTATACAAAGTTGTCTTAACGTATCATTTCACCTTACATGGTTTAAAAGGGATGAAGGATATTCTTTTGGTCTTGATTTATAATCTAGTTGTTATGTTCACGTGCGCACACAATGATAAAATAACCTATTTGTTTTATATCTGTTTGCCCATGATATGAATGATGTCATACTATGTTAATCCTACTTTAAACCATGGCTATTTATCCTTAGATGCCAACGAGTGTGAGGAAATAGACAATACAGTAGGCATGCTACATGGACATATGTTCCGAAAGTGATTTTATTATGTAGTTGGCACTACAATACATGCTAATGTATTACAGTAGTTCACCAAAATAAGTTATATATAAATGTGTAACCTATTTTGTTTGTTTTTGTCTCATTAGTAACTTATCTGGTACACTAATCTACAAGTTCAAACTTTTAGCAAGCTATGGAACAAATGATTGAACAGCCACAACCACCTGCAGGTGACGAGGCTACCACAGGCACAATGTCACCTCTTGCTGCAGCGCGTCAGTATCTCTCCACTAATTGTGCAAGAAGCACCTTCCTGCGTAATTCTGGGTTGGTTGTCAAGCTAACCTCGTCCAAATCGCCTACTGAACAAAATATTTCGGCTAGACAGAGTGATATATCTGTGCTCAAGACACAAGTCCAATCCCTAATGGACGTCGTTTCAGAAACAAGAATAGTGGTTGACAAATGTCGTCAAGGTATGAATGGTTTTGAAACCAGACTATCAGGCATTCGCTTCGTTGTTCAAGAGTAAAGGTCTCGTGAATCATCATGACCTTGTCCTCGTCCGAGGACTCTTCTGCGTGACTGGGGGTGCCCGCAAGGAGGGAGGGTCCTCATTTAGTCACTTGCCTCACCACCCGACAGTCGCGAAGGTTGTGAGTCGGGTAAGAATTAAGCAGAATAGCATGTATCGGACATGGTTTATCCAGGAGACCATCAAGGGTGGTCCAGGGGTGGCCAGAGGTTTTCTTCTTCTTCCGAGGTCGTTCATCCGGTATATTTCGCATGCGGGACTCGCATCGAGGTGTGGGTCTGTAGCATTTTAAATTGTATTCATAGATGAAATTTGTGTTTTTTCCGCTGAGCCAAGCATCTTCGATGGTGTAGAACTTGGACACCAGATCGGACAATTCCGGAAGTGTTTGGACACAACGGCGGGCGAGGGCATTTGAAATGCCTATATCCTTGCATCCATGTTGAAAAGTTGTTACTATATCGGAGTCCTGGTAGTCCGATATCTGGTATTTGACAGACAAGAATCTGGCCCAGAACTATCTAATTGATTCGTCGGGGAGTTGCTTCACGTAGGCATCCCATAATCTGATGGGCCCGATTTATTAGGCCAATACTCGATGTGGGAGGTGGGTGGGCGAATTTTGATCCCTACGGATTGCGGGTTTGAAGCCCTAGCATCCTCATCCTGTGCTAAGCCTGTAGCCATCGCATTGGCCGGGCTGACTTGACGATCAAATTCCTCGACTGCGTCTAACCGGCCGCTGTCTGAATCACTTTCCAAGAAGTACCTCGGCCCTTTGCCCTTGAAAGGGGGTTCAGTAAGGGCCGGGGAGGAGTCATGGGTTACCTCTGACCCGTGGAGAGGGGAGGGCACTTTTGTGCCAAAAGCTTCGGGTACGGGAGCCGTGCCCGCGAGATTGGAGTCGTAAGCTGATGATCCCATCGATCCTTTTTTGACTTTCACAAGGAAACTCTCAACGAAAGCACCAATGTTGGTGCGAAAACCGGCAGACCTCGGGGTAGGGGGTCCCGAGCTTTAGATCTCTGATAGATGGTAACAGGAACAAGGAGACGATGTTTACCCAGGTTTGAGCCCTCTTGATGGAGGTAAAACCCTACGTCATGCTCTTGTTTATATTAATGGAGATGTATCGAGTACAGAGTTGATCTACCTCGAGATCGTCAGATGTGTTCTAACTCTAGGGCTAGGTGAATGTGATTGTGTTGAAGTGCCCTCTACGGGCTAACCCTTTGTCTTATATACACGCCAGGCAGGGCATCTAGGGTTACAAGGTCGCTATCTAGGGATGGAGACGGTTGGAGAAGTCTTGAAGTACAGGCCAAGTCTTTGACGGGCGTAGTCCATCACACCTCCATCGTGCGGCTTCAGGAGTCCATCTTGGGACGAATGAGGGCCCGCCGGCCCAACCGGAGGAGTACGGGCCAACTAGGTTAGTACCCCCTAGTCCAGCACACCGTCAGTGGGCGATATGGTGGGCAAGGAGACAGTTGATCCACGAGGAAATCTATCAAGCTCCTTCGGCGTCACATTTTTTATAAACTGTTTCATAGTTGAACCAAAGATAGCACCACATAAGCAAGCAACACCTCAGACCGCACCCAAGATCGCATGTGTAAGACCAAAGGCACCGCCACCGGGACATGCTAAAATACATGTGGATGCCAACATGACGAGATCAGGCTTGGTTGGCTCCACAACAGCCATTAGCCGGGACGCTGGAGGTTTTTATCTAGGTAGCTCTGCTCTGGTTCTTACCGATGTGACTAATGTTGCAGCATTGGAAGCGATTGCATGTCGCGAGGCTTTATCATTAGCCGAAGATTTGCTTCCCCAAAAATTCGTTGTTGCTTCATATTTGAAACAGGTGATCAAAGATATCGACAAAGAGACAGGTAGCAGCTATTGGAACATCATCAAGGAGATCAAGCAGCGAGCAACAAATTTTAATGCGCTTTTAGTTTGAAAGTCGAGTGGCAAATTTAGATGGAAATAGTTTAGCTAAGTATTCAAATTCTTTTGAGAAGGGGCACCACTTGTGGTTGGGTCAACCCCATGATTAATTTTGTATTTCACATTTTGTGGCTTTCGATCAATAAAACTTAGATTTACCCTCTAAAAAAATCAGTACAACTTTTCGTCTCTTCGTGGCTAGGGTTTTAGTGGTAGCAAACCTTCAGTCGATATTGAAATCTCTGGTGACGACGCAATTTATCGTCGTCCTTGTCATCTAAGTCAATCCGGTATTATCTGCAACTAGACATTCTCACATCCGCGATAAGTTGACAGAGGTTGAAAGTGAGAATTGACACGTGCACAAGTGTCTGTCCCGAGTCCGGGCACGCCAAGAACATATGTGCGCTCCCCGTGCCGTCGGCCGTCCCAATCAGTCGGGTATTATTTTCCACTAGTTCCCTCGCCTGCAGGGTAGACGCGCGCATAGAAACGAGCAAGCCATTTCTAAGATGCGATCGATTCGGAGAGGAGAATTTTCTGCCCATGATCCTAGCTAGTGCCTTGGACTACTAGCACTAGCGGGCAATTTCTTCTTGTTCAGTTCCAAAGGCTACGTGTTTAGCCCCTCGTACTACGTAGGTACTTGCAGATACAGAGACAAACCACCGCATTCAAGCCGCGGCAGGATCAGCGAAAAGATGAAACCCGACAACGAGAGGAATGTCGAAGACTACATATATAGCTCGTACTACTATATTCTCGGGCAATGTAGTCCAAGGCTGCATTAATTGGTGCTTTCTCTTTGCGTTGACGAAATATGTCAGCGGGGAATTTCTCTCTTTAGGAAAGCAATAGAAGTACGGACGGGAAGGTTGAAGATTTATGCGACAACAGCGACGTCCATGGACTGGACTGCTGGAAGCTATGCATCGACCATTTTTATATATAAAAAAAATGTTAAATACACTACGGGTGACTCAACTTGTCCAGTGGGGTCACCTTGTTACCTAAACTTGTAAAATACACGAAATTGGTGTTGTAACTTGTCCGAACGTTTAAATACGGTGCCTCCAACCGTATTCAAGCGTGTGCACTGCTCATGTGGCATGCCAACGTGATCTTGGCCCACATGTCAATGACTATGAGGAGAGAGAGAGCTGGGTCAAAGCCGCGCTTTGGTAGTTTTATAGAAAACTCCTTGTACTTTAATTAAATTTCACATAAGGCCCCTTTTATTTTATTTAAATAGGCCAAACTGTTTTGATCCCACCTGTCAGGTTTGGGTCCTGAAGCCAGCACATGAGATGAAAACAGTAATTAAGAAAGAGAGAAAAGGGTGCGCATCGGGAATTTGAACCAAGTACCTTGGCGCTCAAGTGCGCACATGTGTTTTTTCTTTTTTGCGGGTAAAAGTGCACACATGTGTTGGCCACTAGGTCAAACCCTTCTCTGTCCAATGTGGAGATAAATTCGCCTTTTATAATAAAGACACCGTCCAAAATAATAAAGAGAAATTAAAAAGAAAAAGTTGACTCGCCTCTTCAAACATTTGTCTTATTTATGAGCTAGACGTCTATATATCGCGTTTGTGAATAAGGATATGGGACGAAATATGTTCCTACTTATAAGCAAGATGTCTATATATCATGTTGCCATTTACCTCTTCAAGCATTCGTCTTATTTTTATTATAATATATGGCCCTCTTATGGGCCCGCACAAAAAAAAATCAATTTCAAGTTTATTATTTATGCTATTTTTCTGGTAGGAAATGTAAGAAAATGTTACAGTTGCCATAAACTTAAAGAAAGAGTTAGTGATTTTGAAAAAAAATCAACATCTGTTTCAAAAATTATCACGTGTGTTAGGAAGTTGTAGATGTGTATTGGAAAAATTATTGTGTAAAATTATTCTTACGTTTCTGCAAACACGTTTAACATGTTTTAACACATTTATAGAATTTATTGTTTTTACACAATGATTTTTCATACATGTTGAACTGTTTATATTGAAATGTTTTTATTACATTAAAGTTCCGAATGAAGATACAAAAATTTACACAATATTTATAATATACGTTGAACTTTTTAAATACACGGAAAATTCAGAAAAGGGTCATGTTTACCCCTTCGAACTACACAATGATAAAAATAGAATGGAAAATTAAATAGACAAATAATCACATATTGATGATTATTGTATTTTTATATGGAAAAATTTACACGTCATAACAACTAAACAGTAACCTGAAAAGAAAAAGTAAATAACTTAAATGGAAATTGCATGGTGATAGGTAGAATTGATCTATATATGTTTCCAGCGAACAGTTGCTTATAAAGTACTCCCTCCGTCCGGAAATACTTGTCATCAAAATGAATAAAAGGATATGTATCTAAACATATTTTAGTTCTAGATACATCTTTTTTATACATTCTGATGACAAGTATTTTTGGACGGAGGGAATACTAATTGTTCTGGTGGCTAGCGTACATGCTACTTAACCTGCAGCCCCAGGTTCGAAACTGTATATGCACCGTGCGACAAGTTGTAGCATTGCTTTTGTGTATTTTGCAAGTTTAGGCACTAAACTAACCATAGCGAACAAGTTAAGGCATGTGAGGTGTATTTAACTCCATCTAAAACCTACGAAGTGAAAAATCACGTAACCACGAGAACGATGCTTCTGCAAAATGCATGATAGATGTTGTCACCGACGAGAGAGAGGGGGGAGCATGGACCGGTGCAGAAGACAGGCGTGTATCATGGCTTTCACCGGCGCATCCGTACGTATGAGGGTATGATACCGACGTTGCCAACGCGAGATCGATAAAAACGCCGGGACAAAAGGGAAGAGGGTTCACGGGACGCCTCCAAGGCTCCAACTATCCGTGCCACCCGGCCCTCCCTCGTGCGCCCTCCACGACGGCGGCCCACAGGCACAACGCAAAGATTCCCCTCTCGGTGTGACATGGCAACATGGGCGCGACAAGGTGAGGGGCCGGGGCATTTCGCTTCCCAAACTCTGGTCCCCGTGGCCAAGATGGAACTCGTAAGTTCCCAAAAAGGTTTAAAAAGTTAAAAGAATCCATACATGATCCCATTTTGACAGTGCGACGTAGTACCTGACATTTCGAAGCGAATCCGTAGCAGAAACGCCGTAACAAGAACGTCCTACTGAGCTCGTATCGTTGCGACATCAGATTGAATCTTTTCCGTCCAATTTCCAGCAAGACGGGAGCGTTTAGTTGACTCGTTCGAACGCTCCCCTCACTTTTCCCGTCTGATGCATCCCGACCACACCCGTACGCCACGGCATGGCCGCTTCCCGGTGTCGCTTACACCAGCCTCGCCAGAAGCGTACACAGGCCGGCCCGGGCAATTCCAAGACATCCGGACGACTGTGATGAACAGAAAGAGGGGAGGCTTAAAGGCACGCGGGAGGGAGCAAGAAATGGCCCAGCACCGAGGACCGAGCCCACAGGACGGACAGCAAAATCAAATCCATCCACGACAAGTCATTTCCATCGTCCGGAGACAAATCCCTCCGCCCCAAATGATTCCATCAGATCACTCATATGCGTGCAGTGCGGCTACACAGCAACTTCTGAGCCAGGCCGTGATGCAGCCTTTCTCTTTGATTGCACACATCATGGCGCCAGGCCAGACTTGCCAGAACCAGTACGCCGTGCGGCCGGGGTATGCACCACGGTTTGGCGTCGGCAGCGGCGCTTGCCCCAGAATGTGCTGTGCCTCAACAGAACCATGCTTGGAGTTATGCCAAGAATCATGCGCAAAGCAAATTCGAGGTTTAGTCCGGAGGATCAAAGTAGGCGAAACCAGATCGCTAATCGGCACTAGGACACCCTTGTAAGAAAGGGACATGGGTAACTGGATAGTGGCATCACGGAGAAAACATTATAAGAATTGTAAGCTTTTTTTCAACAAAAATCATGACAGGATAAAGATCGCTTAGTTCCATTCTCAGCACTCAGTACCCGTAATATTATACAGCATTCCATCTACACAGCAAACAGCCAGGCAAATGTTGGACCCAACAAATGGGCAAAATGATAGACCATGCGGGGGAGTGAGGAGCGAGTTTGAAACCAGGCAAACCTCACATAAATGACGCTTCTTTGTCAGTTTTGAAGATTCTATGCAGAAAGAAGACCTAGGAGGACTACTGTGACCAAAAAAAGATCCAAGACTAACCAAGAAATCAAGCTAGTTCAATTCGAGAAGGGATGTTTGGGCTCAGTACCTTCAAAAAAAAAAGCAAAGCAGTGCAAAAACAGTTCCCCGATTGCCTCCAGCTCAACACATTAGCTATCGGATATACCATACAATCAAATATAATACTTGTGCTGGTCATTTATACTTTTGGGGTTACAGGGAATTGGTTCTCCCATGTACTCCCTCCGTCCCAAAAATGATCTTATATTTCGGGATGGAGGGAGTAGTAAATTAACATGGTAACTCTGCAAAGAACACGTAGTGGGGCAAAGTTATTCAACCCATTTCCTCTCTCGCTGGCTCAGTCTGAAACTAGTCACTAACTGATAAAACTATTTGGTAATTTTACAGTGACTGATGATTTGAGGGCTAAGCATAATCTTGTTTCGTGTATGATCTCTTAAATTACAGTGACTAATTGAGCAGAAATTCCGTACAGACAGTCAGAAACAACTATTCCCACTGTCCCAAAATAAGTGTCGCTGATTTAGTACAATTTATACTAACTTTGTACTAAATCAGCAACACTTACTTTGGGACAGAGGGAGTACTTAACATAGGTACAGCAGGCTGCAGATTCACTTTCGTAACCGATAGAGTTGGATACTTGTATAACTTAAATCTCAAGTATGGACAAAATGTTAAAACGCTAATAATATCTCTACCATACAGTTTCAACTTCAGCTATTCTCCATTTCATTAATACCAGGATGTACTTCCAACATTTCATCCAGTACAAAAGTAGGATGTCTGTTCTGAGACTTCTGGTTCAGCACTTTCTGGAAATCTACACCCTACTTCGAGCTATGCTAAACTTATACAGTATGTCACCCTGATCAAGCACAGCGAAGAGAAGCAGTGCGGCTATCCAGTAGGTTGCAGAAGATCATCAGTAGATCCTAATAGTAGATAATGTGGATGCCAACAAACTGAGATCTAATGCAAAAAGGCACCAGCATCATCATGCAAAGAAGCTTAAGACCCCATGGATAAACCTGAGTGGTGCTTGAATGAAGCAAATAATTATCCCAACCAAGGACATCGCCGCAGGTGGAAAAGTGGAACCAAGTACCTTGGAAGCCACTCCATGAAGTTTCTCACACCAGAAGAAGAGATGCCAGAATCTCTCCCATTGTCTGCTCAGGTACATCAGTTCTATCATCTAAGTCTGCTCCAGACTGAAGAACAGCAGCATCTAGTACTAGCTTTCTCCTTGCAATTGCATATATGCTTTCATCAACTGATTCCTTTGTCACTAACCTGGATAAAATAAACACTCACTGTTATCAATTTATCATCTTAAGAGTTTGATTATTCTTTTTTTTTAGTTTCTTATGTGACATCTAGTGTTCTTTTTCGACTTTCAGATCATTTGGAGTTCAAGCGACCAGTATCCTTCCTTTTTATCTGAACCCAATGGAAACAGACTAAGCGGAGATGTTCAAAGGAGAATGAGATATTTTTTTAGCAGAGGACATCACATAGAAAAAGCAGGTGCAGATTGTATGACGCACATTTAAAAATAAAAATATCACCAGCTTATATAGTGCAAGGGTGCCCAACATTTTATTAAAGCAAAAGAAAAGAGTTACTTCTGAAAACTACCAGCACGAACCTCCATACTTTGAATTGCATTGGTAATGCAAAGGCAAAAACAGTAGTACCAAAAACAGAAAGGAAAAACAATCAAACTTTGTCTTGAGGAATGCAATACAATAACTTAACTATATATTCCAACAAAGATCATATTATCTAACTGCTAAGGACCAAAGAATCCAAACAAGGGTAAAAGAAAAAACTATAACCCAGAACAAGTGTAACTCGTACTATAAAAATACCATTCAAGACCTTTTAACATGCAGATGCTCCCACATTAGAACAAATGTTGTAGAGAAGTGAACCATTGTCGGAATAAGAAAAATATGAATACTTCAAAATATGCTCACCGAGTCATATGGTCAGAAACAGCAAAAATTAATGCATATGTCATATTTTGAACCGCACCTATAGATAGTGACAGGTTTCTGCTGTCCAATGCGATGGCAACGATCTTCAGCTTGCCGGTCCATCTGAGGGTTAAAATCCATGTCGTGTATTATGACTGTATCAGCTCCTATTAGATTCAGCCCCTGACCTCCAGCTCTAGTTGAAAGCAAACATGCATTTATCAAAAGATCATTGTTGAAAGTGTCCACTATAGTCTGCCTTTCTATTACTGGGGTGCTGAAACAAAAGGGATTTTACCAGTTAAGAATTATAATACAATTTAATTCAGAAACTTGCTGAGGAAAGAACTAACCCTCCATCGAGACGCCTATATGTAATTCCTATTACTTCCAGTGCCCATTCAAGGATATCAAGCATTGTGGTCCACTGGCTGAATATAAGAACTCGGTGACCATTATTTGTTAAAGACGGTAGAAGCTCTGCTAAGGCCTGAAGAAAAAGTACGACTTAAGGTAAATCATAAATTGCACTTGAGTCCTAATATGCCTTGATAAAGAAAATTTTAGTAGTTCAGATAAAGAAAAAATATATAATAATACTATTGTGTTTTACTGTTATTCTTCTTTTCTTGGATAGGAACTGGCTAACCAGATAAAGAAAAAAAAATGGTACCTGACATTTCGCTGATGCAAATACATGCTCGTCTTTTAGGGCACCCTTTGTACCAGCATCACCATGTGTAATCAACAGCTGGAGGAGAAATTAAGAATTGAATGATACAAGTGTCCCACAAAAAATATACTAAGAACAAGCGAATTTAGGGCAAAAGGGACGTGTTTCAACAGCAAAACCATCCCCTGCACAGTACAACCATTGACAAATAACAACAAATGCATACTACTTTTATGTCGCACTTAATTATTTGGCATGCAAAATGGCAGAAGAAGCTAACAAGCAGGATAGCGAAAATCAGAAAGCAAATAAGACTCATTATAATTTAGTAAGCAAAGTCAATAGGAGGTGAACCAGCTGATTAAGAGAAACCAGGTAAAGAGAAATAACAATACTTGGTGGATAGCAAAATCATTGTAGTTCTTTAGCGCTTGGATTGCTCTGTCCAAGGAACATTCAAAGCCAAATGCGCCTTTAGGATACGTCAACCTTGCGATTCGATCGACATCTTTGTCACTGTAAATGCGCCTTATAAGCAAAGGGTGATTGGCAATCTGTGGGAGCAATGAAAAACCCTTTAAGATGGAAATAAACATCTTCCTGAATTTTGCATCACAGTATATACTCACCTTACGCAACTGCATAAAATAGTTCGATATTTGACGCTTTGGAATTAATCCAACAACATTTTGAGGATATTGGCTGGAAGACTTTGCAGTACGAGCCTCACAAATGGCACGGTACTCATTTGCGGCTCCATTATAAGCTTTAAGCTGCTCTGATCCCATGGAGACAAAGTTAACCTGTCACACACAATCAATGTAAGTTCAAACAGGGAATATCAACAAGAACATGCAATTGCTGATGACTGAAGATAAGTCAATGTACATGTTGTGTCTTCGGGACAAGTTGCTGCATAACATCCGACTTCAAGCGCCTAAGGATGAATGGCCCTAAGATGGACTTTATACGTGAAATTAACTCATGGTCTTCTGAATTCAATAGCTTCTTGAGATCAACTTCTCCTGTGGCAAATATATCAGGCATCATGAACTCCAACAATGACCATAGCTCCTGCAGATGATATGAAATTCAGGAGCAGCTTCTTGTAAGAAAATGACCAGCATCTGATAATTAAAGGCAGCTGAAAGGATATGGAGTTTTAACAGTTGGGGTGCACATTTCAACTAATAGCTGGATGAAGCCATCATAAATTCAGTGTTATGAGTATTCATCTAGGTAAACGGCAGGCATCAAACCATAAGATGGTAAAAAATGTAAAGTTAATAGTGTTGAACCACAAGTACTGTGTACAACACAGAACCATTAGATATTAAGATACTGATTCTAACTCATATAGATAAGAATATGATGTTGAGAAACTTTAATCGGTAGCTGTGCACCGAAAGACAGTGGTAGCTACAAATCCTTAGTACACTTGCTGATCACACCTCCATGCCTTTGTGAATCTTTGACATGCAGGACATTGGTAAAATGTACCCAATCCATATAGTCAGTCCTTTACAGGTAGTGTTATGCTGATATGTCCTTTTATTTCTGTATCAACGGGCAGATGTGTCGTGATATATTTAACTACAATGGCATCATAGGGTATCAGAGGAAAAAATAAAGCTTAAGTTGGACACTTGTATCAAGACTCACATGCAAATCATTTTGAAGTGGAGTTCCCGTCAGCATTAGCCGCTGATGAGCATGTTGTGCAACAGCCATAAGGTTTTTCCATCGGAAGCTGCCCTTATCTTTCAGCACGTGTGCTTCGTCCATCAATACACAACTCCATTTCCATCTTTTGAGTGCCTTGCGGTCATCCTTTTGTTGAGCACTGCATTATGGATCAAAGCAGCACATAAATCTTCTAAAAATATGCAGAATCATTAGTGAATCTCCATAAGATATCCTGTTTTTCCACCCTAAGGGACTACAAACCTCCGTCTTTCGAAGAGCGAGTAGCCAACAAGTAGGACATTAAATGGAGCTGGACATCCTGCTTTGCCTAAGGAACTTAACTCCTTTGAGAAGGCAGTCCTTCCAGCACCATGAAACATGATGATCGAAAACGAAGGACACCACTTCTTAAGTTCCCTTTCCCAATTTTCCAACACTGAAGCTGGGCAAACTATCAGGTGTGGACCCGGGTCATCATATAGATGTTGCAAGAGATTAAGGTAAGTCACAGCCTGTAAATAATGAGACCAAATTCAAACATTAAGAAATGAATAATGAATCGGCACTCAAGTATAGGGCAAATCCTACTAATCAGTTTATTCTTGGAAATGTCACAAAAGGCTACAATCAAGTTGCATTTTATAGTATGTGTGCATAATGACAAAAAAACACATGAACAACAGTCCATTAGGACACAATAATAATGGACAGGGCGCAAAAACATCAAATTTGAACAAGCTAACTTATCATGCTTTAGTACTACCATATTACGATGATTGATTATTTTCATTTTTACTTAAAACACTGTAAGCTTGCTTACCTGGACTGTCTTGCCGAGACCCATTTCATCAGCCAAAATTGCTGTAGAAAGGAGAGAAGGCTAACATGAATAATAGTCTTTTGAGCAGGGGAAAGTTAGAACATGATAAGAAAAAATGGAAAGAACCAGTATGAGCGTTGACTGGTACTACCCTGATAACCTCACAAACATAATATATGTAATGCAAGACAACATTGTTTCAGTCTTGCAGACCAGCAAGCACTAACACGGTACATTAGCACATGACAAGACAAGGTTTTCTGTACCGCATGAAAATTCTGATAGTTACAATGTAAATATTTTTACTCGGTGCACCTTTACAGTAAATTCAAATACCTGTACCTCATTTCATCAGCCAAAATTGCTGTAGAAAGGAGAGAAGGCTAACATGAATAATAGTCTTTTGAGCAGGGGAAAGTTAGAACATGATAAGAAAAAATGGAAAGAACCAGTATGAGCGTTGACTGGTACTACTCTGATAACCTCACAAACATAATATATGTAATGCAAGACAACATTGTTTCAGTCTTGCAGACCAGCAAGCACTAACACGGTACATTAGCACATGACAAGACAAGGTTTTCTGTACCGCATGAAAATTCTGATAGTTACAATGTAAATATTTTTACTCGGCGCACCTTTACAGTAAATTCGAATACCTGTACCTAAGAAGACTTACCAACTGCTCGTTTTAGAAGACAAAGGCAGCATAAGGATCGAAAGAATAGGATGCTCAGTGACAAGTGCCATGTTATCATGTATTTACTACTCCCTCCGTCTGGAAATACTTGTCGGAGAAATGGATGTATCTAGACATATTTTAATTCTAGATACATCCAACTTTATCCATTTTTGCGACAAGTAATTCCGGACGGAGGGAGTACTTAGCGAACTAAATGCAACTGACAATAAACAAGTGGGGTGAACTCAGATCCATCAGTTTGATGTCATGGCTAGATGTTACTGATGAAAAGGAAGCAATAGTTTGAGCAAAGACCACTTCATTGGCAGATGCCTTTCCGATGCAACAAGCATCTTCGGGTTCAAAATTTCAATTCACAGAAAATCACCTCCGCCGATGCCTTTCTGATGCAACAGTAGAAGGAAATTGACCCCCACAAGCTGGTATGGTTTCAGCACCGGGTTGAATTCCATGTCCTCGCTTGTGCATGCTGCATCCACATCTTCCTGTTCTCATATCCCATTGCATCAGAAGACAAAAACTCAATAGTTCAAGACCTGTAAACTGCATCAAAACTGATAAGTGTACCTGAGTGACAATCCGGACGGTGGAGGCATCTGTCTCAGCATAGCTTTCGCAATTCCGTGCTGAAGAACCATACAGCTCCTGCCTCAGATCAACCGAAATCCGTGAGCACCTGCGCAATGCCTTCCCCACCACATCCCCTTCCACCTCATCTGCCTTCACACTACTCTGCCCATTGTAGTCCCCATCTTCATCATCCTCGTTCTCCAACTCCGACCAGTTCACCCCATCATCCTCTTCTTCATCTCCTACCTCCACCACACCAGCAGCCACGGAGCCATCACTGTCATCATCGTCCTCGATCACGAATCGGCGACCAGTGGTGCGGCGCGGCCGTGATGACCTCGGAGCAGGGTGGTCGGAATCATCATCTGCGAGATCAGAGTCATCATCGGCGAGGTCGGAGTCCTCAAATGTGAGGTCTAAATCTTCCTCTTCCTCGGAGAGATCAATGGTGGCGGTTGCCAGCCGTCGGCCAGTGGAAGGGCGCGGCCGCGATCTCCTCGAAGCAGGGAGGTCGAAATCGTCGTCTTCGGGGTCGAAATCGTCTTCGGGTTCGAAGTCGTCGTCGGAGAGCGCCGCGACGATGGCGGCCTTGGAGGGTTTAGGGTTGTGCCGGGAGGATTGGGTGGACGGCGTGGCCCGCCTAGGCGGGCTTTTGTGCTGGGGACGCTTGAGCACGCGCGAGCTATCCTCGGCGCGGCGCGCCTTGACGCTTTTCCCCAGGTCGAAGTCGTCGTCGTCGTCGTCGTCGTCGGAGAGGACGACGGCGGCGCCGTTGCTGGTGCCGACGGCGGAGGAAGCCTTGGGATCGTAGCGGAACGAATCGATGGGAGGGGGAGGCCGCGCGGGCGGCTGGGGGCTCCGGTGGGGGCGCTTGAGGACCCGGGAGGGCTTGAAGGTGTGGTTCGACCACT